>NW_028327346.1:0-74274 GCF_031878675.1 Megascapheus bottae | reverse complement strand
ACATCATTACTACCATCCACACATCATTACTACCATCCACACATCATTACTACCATCCACACATCATTACTACCATCCACACCATCATTACTACCATCCACACATCATTACTACCATCCACACATCATTACTACCATCCACACCATCATCACTACCATCCACACATCATTACTACCATCCACACATCATCAGTACCATCCACACCATCATCACTACCATCCACACCATCATTAGTACCATCCACACATCATTACTACCATCCACACATCATTACTACCATCCACACATCATTACTACCATCCACACATCATTACTACCATCCACACCATCATCACTACCATCCACACATCATTACTACCATCCACACATCATTACTACCATCCACACATCATTACTACCATCCACACCATCATTACTACCATCCACACATCATTACTACCATCCACACATCATTATTACCATCCACACATCATTACTACCATCCACACATCATTACTACCATCCACACCATCATCACTACCATCCACACATCATCACTACCATCCACACATCATTACTACCATCCACACATCATTACTACCATCCACACCATCATCACTACCATCCACACATCATTACTACCATCCACACATCATTACTACCATCCACACATCATTACTACCATCCACACATCATTACTACCATCCACACATCATTACTACCATCCACACCATCATTACTACCATCCACACATCATTACTACCATCCACACATCATTACTACCATCCACACCATCATCACTACCATCCACACATCATTACTACCATCCACACATCATTACTACCATCCACACCATCATTTCTACCATCCACACATCATTACTACCATCCACACATCATTACTACCATCCACACATCATTACTACCATCCACACCATCATTACTACCATCCACACATCATTACTACCATCCACACATCATTACTACCATCCACACCATCATCACTACCATCCACACATCATTACTACCATCCACACATCATTACTACCATCCACACCATCATCACTACCATCCACACATCATTACTACCATCCACACATCATTACTACCATCCACACATCATTACTACCATCCACACCATCATTACTACCATCCACACATCATTATTACCATCCACACATCATTACTACCATCCACACATCATTACTACCATCCACACCATCATCACTACCATCCACACATCATCACTACCATCCACACATCATCACTACCATCCACACATCATTACTACCATCCACACCATCATCACTACCATCCACACATCATTACTACCATCCACACATCATTACTACCATCCACACATCATTACTACCATCCACACCATCATTACTACCATCCACACATCATTACTACCATCCACACATCATTACTACCATCCACACCATCATCACTACCATCCACACATCATCACTACCATCCACACATCATTACTACCATCCACACATCATTACTACCATCCACACCATCATCACTACCATCCACACATCATTACTACCATCCACACATCATTACTACCATCCACACCATCATCACTACCATCCACACCATCATTACTACCATCCACACATCATTACTACCATCCACACATCATTACTACCATCCACACCATCATCACTACCATCCACACATCATTACTACCATCCATACATCATTACTACCATCCACACCATCATCACTACCATCCACACCATCATCACTACCATCCACACATCATTACTACCATCCACACATCATTACTACCATCCACACCATCATCACTACCATCCACACATCATTACTACCATCCACACATCATTACTACCATCCACACATCATTACTACCATCCACACATCATTACTACCATGCACACCTCATTACTACCATCCACACATCATTACTACCATCCACACATCATTACTACCATCCACACCATCATTACTACCATCCACACATCATTACTACCATCCACACATCATTACTACCATCCACACATCATTACTACCATCACCACCGTGTCTCTTATTACTCTCCTCACAAGGTAGATTATTTCTTTCCACACTGACCATTTTCAGAGTTCACCCTTAGCCAGCTCGTGTGCATCATTGTCATATGTGTTTCGTCCTTTTGCTCCTTGTTAGCTTTTTACAGTGCCTTTCCTGTGTCATTCCCATTGTCTTTGGCATGACTGGCTGGGAAGCCAGAGTGACTTCACGTTTACCGGAGGATGCTGAAGTTTCTTTTGTACGAATACACCATTTTACATACTGACTTGGGCATGTGTGTATGTGTGTCTGTGTGTGTACTCATGTGTGTATATGTATGTGTGTGTGCAAATGCCAGTCCTGGGACTTGAACAGTGCCTAGACATTGTCCCTTAGCTTTGTTGCCGGGGCTGACATTCTCCTAGTCGAGCCATAGTCCCACCTCTAGTTTTTGGTGTCTAGTAGGAGATAAGAGTCTCGCAGTGTTTTCTGACCAGGCTGGCTTTGAACTGTGATTCTCAGTCTCAGCCCTCTCAGCGCTCTGAGGGTCAGCCACCTGCACCTGGGTGCATCGCAGATGTGTATGCACAGATCCTGGCACCATCCCCCTGGGTGCAGGGCCAGCTCACTGGGCCACGGGAGGACACGCCCATGCAGTTCCCAGCATGTCTTTCTCTCAGGTTGGTGGGGGAGCCATGAGGGACCTCTGAGCTCTCAGGAGACTGTGGCGTATCAAAGGGACTGCTGTGATTCTCGGAACCTTCCATGGCACCCCTACTATTCAAAGAAAACCACAGCCCTGCCATATCACCAAGTCCTGCAGGAAGCTGACCAGCAGCCAGCTGACCCCTCTTCTCCCCTCTGCCCCTCTCTTCGTCCAGCAAACCCAGCACAGCCACACTCCAAGGCTTTGTGCTTGTTTGTGCCCGGGCTCCTTCCAAGACCTGCCTGTGGCCGCCCCTCCCTCCCTCTCTCCATCCTTCCCTCCCTCCCCTTCCCCCCCCCTCCCTCCCCTCCCCTCCCTCCCTCGTCCTCCTCTCTCTCCTTCCTCCCTGAATTCAGAGTTCACCCAGTGAAAACCACTGGGGATGGACAGATGTCCATGGGCGAGGCTGGGCCAGCCAGGGGGCCCTAAACACAGCTGAGCTGGGCACCCCACTGCTCACCCCCCTCCTGGAGCTGAGCTGCCCCCCTACCCACACCTCCTCCCAGAACTGAGCTGGACCCCCCACTGCTTACCCCCCCTCCCAGGACTCTCCAGGAAGGACTGAGTCACACACCTGGCTCTTCTAAATTGAGCTTAAAATGGAAGAGTAAATAAGAGAGGGAAAGGGCCCGATTGTTTTTAAGAGCAAAAATCCAGGCTTCCTGCAGGACCTGGGGCTCAGGGCAGCCGCTCCCCCTCCAGCCCCCTCTTCCCTCCTGCAAGCTGCACCTTCAAGATGGGGCCTGGATCCAACACAAATACCCAGCTATGGTCTAAGTTACTGCAGCAGGAGCTGTGGTGGGCTTGGCCCTGAGTTCAAATAGATCACAACCCTTCCTCCCTGCAGAGGGCGGTGGGCCGGGTGGGGAGGGGGGGAAGAGGCCCACACTCAAGGGCCCCACTGGGTCTCGTTCCACAGGGCATGCAGGGCGGCTGCAAGAGGGCTGCTGAATGTGGGGGCTGCATTCTGTGAGGGGTTCAGGCGAGGAGGGGCCAGTCAGGTAGGGGTCCTGGGAAAAGCCACATAAAGCTTAGCACTTCATGGCTGCGGCCTATAAGGAGTGTCCCTCCTCTCTCTCTCCCTCCCCCCTCTCTCTTTCCCCCTTCTCTCTCTCCCCCACCTCCCTCGTCCCTTTCATTTCTTTCTTTTTCTTTGATGGTTTCAGTGTTTGAACTCAGGGCCTCATGCTTCCCGAGCTTGCTCGCCTCCCTGGTGCTCTGTCACTTGAGCTGGGCATGGGAGACAGTCTTTCTGTCTAAGTCGGCCTTAAATCGCAGTCCTCCAGACCTCAGCTTCCTGGGTATCCAGGATTGCAGGATTGAGTCCCGAGGCACCCCTGCTCCTCAGGCTGGGCTTCTGAGCTGGACACAGATGTGGGGTTGAGGTACCATGGCTGGGTCAGACGAGAATGGTCAAGCTGGCCCACTGCCTGTTTCTGTGGGCTGAGTGTGGCTGGACCACGACTGCACTGTTGGTTTAAGTGCCATCAATGGCTTTTCTGCCACAGCAGCCAAGTTCCCCTCCCTGTGAGACACTGCGTGTCTCCAGCCCACCATTACTGGAAACTTCCCATCCCCAGGCCCACGCTACTCAGAGCCCACCCCAGATCTGTGGCCAAGCTAGGGGAGAAGCCAGTACCAACCCAAGGCGGGGTATCTAGAGAAAGGGGGTGCAGGCTGGGCAAGCAGGAAGGCTCACAGGAATCCTGCCCAATCCTGAAGTTTCACAATTTAGATGGGCACGTGCGTTTTCTAGCCACCTCCACACGGTCAGCAAACCCCACTGGCCTCACTTATAAATAGACCTCCCAGGAGAAGCCCAGAGCACTGCGCATGGCTGGTGTCCGGGCAGGGGTGTGGGGGGTGGAGCAGGAGGCGGGGGGGGGGGCAGCAGCGACTGGCATGGCCAAGACTCTGCCGAGCTGGCCTGGACCTGGTGAGGCCTGGCCCAGGGTGGGGTGCTGGGACTGGGAGAGAAGGGGAGGCAGAGCTGCTGTGTGCAGCCAGGCTCTGTTCCTTTGAGACTCACGGGGGAACAGGCCTCTGGCCACATCAGCGACTGTGTCTGCCGCTCACCAGTGTGGGCTCTTGGCCTGAGTTGCCAAGGCTCCAGGCAGGCAGGAGCTGGGGATCCTGCCCGTAATGCCAGCTTGCGGGAGCACGGTGAGTTCGGGGCCTGCCCACGCTGCCCTGTGTATCAACAAAGCAAATAAAAACAGAATACAAAGCGTCCAAGGTCACTGGGACCCAGCAGAACGGTGGATAGAGGGGCCGGGGTGCAGCCTGTCTTCCTCTGTCTTTCTAGAAAGCACGGCCGTCCTGAGAGGCAGCTCAGCGCAAGCCTGGTCTGCGGACCCAGACTGTAACTCTACAGCCCTGCTCAGACCCATGCGAGAACTCCCCACACCAAGTGCTCACTGCCCGAGCCCCAGGATCCCCTCACCCCTGCACACACAGGTGCAGGGCAGAGCCACACTGCCACGCCGATGGCTTAGGTGCCATGGCTCTCCATGGAGTGAGCCCCCGGCAGGGTGGGGGATGTCTGTAACGTGTGCTTCCCGTGTTTATCTCATTAAAAAAAATGGAAGGAGAGCCAGGTGCTGGTGGTTCACGCCTGTCACCCCAACTGCTCAGAAGGCTGAGATCTGAGGACTGGGGTTCAAGCCAGTCCAGGCAAGAAAGTCCATGAGGCTCTTATCTCCAGTTAAACATCAAAAAGCCAGAAGTGTAGCTGCGCGTGGTGGCTCCTGCCTGTAATCCCAGCTACTCAGGAGGCTGAGATGTGGGAATCATGGCTCAAAGCCAGCCCGGGCGCAAAAGTCCATGAGACTTCTACCTCTAATGAACCACTAGAAAACTGGAAACGGTGCTGTGGCTCAAGGGGTAGAGCCTAAGCCTTCAGAAAACAAAAAACAAAACACAACTCACGGTCAGCACCCAGGCCCAAGTTCAAGTCCCAAGACCTGAACAATAAGAGCTTGCAAATATGGAAGCACCTCGCAGACCAGGGCAGGCCTGTCTGTGGCCAGCGTCACCAGACGTCGAATCGCTGTTCCCTGGACCCAGACACCTCGGCTCTCCCCAGCTGTGTGGTGGTTTCTGTCCCTGTGGCCATGGGTTTGGCTGGGCCTCTGAGGGCAGGGCTGTCACCAAGCCAGGCACTCAAGGACATGTCTAGTGGAAAATCTTGCTGTCGCAAGCCTGTGGCCAGACGGGAGGAGGCAGTGCCCCTGGGGGTGACGTGAGGGCTGAATGGGGCCAGCGAAGACCATTCAATCTTTATAAGCTTTTCCAGATCCTGAGCGGCGTGTGGGAACGCTGCCCAGGCGTTAGAACGACTGAACCAGAAAAAGTCACACGGGCCAGAGCACGGCCTGTGGGTCTGTGACCCAGCCTTGCTGGCCTGACCAGGTACAACCACTGACCAACTCCCCATCCTACAGGGAGAGGAGCAGCAACAGACGTGTGCATAGCCACGGTCCAGAGAAGGAAGGAATCGCTCACAGAACTGAAGGTTTTCTGTGCTGTAGAGGATGGAGATGGGTCAGCCACTCGCCCGGAGGGCTGCAAGCTGGGTGGCTGCGTGTGTCGATGAAGTCTTATTACAACACAGACCTGCTTGTCTCCGTCTGCCCATTACTATAGGATGAGATCAGAGCCTGCTGAGAGCAAGGAGAGCCCAGATCACGTCCTGCATCCATGAAAAAGGATCATTCTAGAAGCTCGATGGGCTGGGAACCCTGAATTGCATCCCCCCACCCCCGCCTCATCCTGGGCTTTGAACTCAGGGCCTGGACACTGTCCCTAAGCTTTATAATCTTTTTTCCCCCCTTAAGGCTGGCACTGTACCACTTGGGCCACAACTCCACTTCTGGCTTTTTGGTGGTTCATTAGAATTTCGTGGACTTACCTGCCCAAGCTGGCTCTCAGCCGCGATCCTCAGAGCCCAGCCTCCTGAGTAGCTAGGATGACAGACTGCAGCCACCAGAGTCTGACAAAAAGTAAACCTCTGAACGTCGAGGTGTCACACCCCGACCCTGTCATGTTTTGAGGTGCCCTTGTGGCTAGAACCCCTATTTCTCCCTAAGCATCTTCCCCCTGCCCCTGGGGGACCCCAGGTTTTCTCTGCGGGACTTCAGTGAGTCCAGCCAGAAGCCTCATTGGGGCCACGATTCTTGCTGCCACCAGGGGTCACTGTAGAGCCCAGGCGGTGGCCTGGCTCCTGATCAGGCCTGCCTGCCATCCATGCAGTGTCATTGATGGGGAGCAGGGAGGCTCACACCGGGCCCTCATGTGGGTGGCCCACTTGGGTCAGGGGTCACCTTTCCTGGGGTTCTTGACTGGGAGCAGGGCCTGGATGGTGCTACAGCCTTTTCTAACGACCCTAGCCCCACGATCCAAAGCCAGCAGCCCCCAGGCCCTGAGTTCAAGCCCAGGGCTACCAAACCAAGTAAAGAATGTTTAGAAAGTACAAGTGCTTCTCAGAAAAATCACAGTACAGCCTAGGTGTCCTAGGTGGACCTTCGGGGAGTCCCAGCCGTGTTTCTCACTTGACTTAGAAACACCTGCAGCCCAGAGAGGCTGAGCTACTTGGCCTGCCCAGCACAGCAAGTCACCTATGCTGAACCTGGCCTGAGAAGCAGGCTAGAATCACACAGGCGTGCCCGGCTGGGGCCACAGTGTCATCTGTGCTGTCCATCGGCCCACCAGCCGTTCCCGGCTCCTCTTCAAGCACTCAGGCGTGGGCAAACTGGCCTCCAGTGTCCTTGCATGTCTGTGTGCGTGCACGCGTGTTCACCAATGATGCAGGTCCCTTGTGGTTTCACTGGCGCCCCCTCCTGGTCACCGTGGGGATTCCCACTGTCTGTGCAGAGCTGCTCCTCCTCCACCCCCACCCCCACCCCGTGCCCGCCCCCATACACATCTGGCCAGTTTTAAGGTGGTTACTGCCACAAGATCCCCAGCTCCAAAACCAGACCTAATGCAGACACCAGGGACCAGGGGACAGGGGACAGGCGGCCTCAGACACCAAGAGAGCTCCGGGGACGCCGCCGCCACTGTGTGACCCAGACAGAGGCAGCCCTGGGGGCCGGCCAGGACACGGCAGGCCGCTTTCCCGTCTGCCCACACGGCACTGGCCTCTGCCAATGCTCCACATGGGGGGACGCGCTGCCCTGCCTCACTGCCTGCCGCAGGCCCTGCTGCCGCTTCTCAGGCAGCACCTGGAAGGCTGAAGTCTCTGAATTTGTAAAATACTGAGCCAGACTCCTGAATGCCAACGGGTTCAGCCCTGAGTGCATGCAGACACGCGTAGGCTCACGTACACACGTGTACATGGATGCACGCGGCCAGTCCCCACTCACCCTCCCTCCCTCCCTCCCTCCCTCCTTCCTTTCTTTCCTCCTTCCTTCCTTCCTTCCTCCTTCCTTCCTTCCTTCCCTCCTTCCTTCCTTCCTTCCTCCTTCCTTCCCCTGTCTTTGTCCTAGTCCTGGCCTTGAGCTTAGAACCTGGGCCCTGTCCTAGACCTTCTTCACTCAAGGCTGGTGCTCTACCACTTGAGCCACAGCGCCACTTCGGGTTTTTTGCTTGGTAACTTCAGATAGGAGGCTCATGGACTTGGGAAAGTTCTCTCTGGGCTGGCTTTGAACTGTGATCCTCAGATCTCAGCCTCCTGAGAGGCTGGGCCGACCGGTGTGAGCCGCTGGCGCCCAACCACATACATTTCCATTTTCTAAGATCTACCTGGTTGTCTCAGGGTGACAGAGAAGGCACCGCTGTTCAAGGTTAGCACCTGACTATGACTCTGAGGCCTGGGTTCGAGTCCTGCCTCTGCTCTTTCCGGCTTGGGTGTTGAACCCATCTGCACTTGATCTTCCTTCCTTTACCCTTTGCCTCTGTTTCTGGGGACGGAATAGGGAGGTTTCAGCAGTGGAGCGCTGGTTCCAGCGACAGTGACTCCGGTTGCCAGCGGGCACAGAGCTTCCCTTTGCCCGTCCTCTCCCAAGCTTGGGCTCCGGTTACTGCCAGTGTCCTGGGTCTGCGCTGCCTGGCCAGCAGAGTCTGCAGGATGGCTTGGAGCCCACATCTCAGGGCAAGCTCGCTTCTCGTAGCCAGTGTGGCCTGGTGTTCCACACACGTGCCACTTCCTGAGGCCACACTGGCCACTGTGCTGGGTGACACATGGCCCTGACACCAGCCACGTGGGATCCAGGTGCTGGGATGGGGCAGTGTTCCCCGCAGCCCCAGGACTTTTGCACATGGCAGGAGAGCTGACATGGCACTTCCTGCACACCTCACTGTTTCCTGGGCCACATAGGCCTGGGGGCTGTGGATATTGGGACCAGGGAGGTCTTGGCTGGGGCTCCTGTGTCCAGGGCCCCCACTAAATAAAGGCCAGTGCCCCCCAAAATGCCCAGGCCTGAATCAGACATAGCTGAGTGAACATGAGCTTGGGGGAATCACTGAGTGACAGCTGCTAGAGAGAACCCCCACACCCTCTCTCCTGCCAGGCCGAGAACCCCACACCCTCTCTCCTGCCAGGCCCCTTGTGGGAAGACTCCTCTGATGTCATCTCTTGGCTGAGGAGTGGAGCCCCATTCCGGGGGGGGGTTGGGGTGTCCTCTGGGTGGGCCTCTCTCCCCATCCCATCTCATGCACAAAGAAATGATGCCCAGAAAGACACGGAGCGGATTCCAGAGGCCCCGCCGGGGTTCGGGGAGGAAAACCACGGTGACGCTGTCTGTGGCGGCGCCTGGAATGTCGTGACAACGCTTTTCAAATCCACAGAGGAGATGGAGAGCAGCCCGCCAGGGGGGCAGGCCCCTCGCCTCGCCGCCAGCGTGCCTGCGCCCCCTTATGTAACGCAGGCCTGCTGACAACTGCGCAGACAAACCAGTCGTGTGTGTGTGTGTGTGTGTGTGTGTGTGCGTGTGTGTGTGTGTGTGTGTGTGAGAGCGAGGGCGGGGGGAAGCACCTGGGGCTTGGACTCGAGGCCTAGGTGCTGTCCCTGAGCTCTCTTTGTTTGGTCCTATGGGGTTTTGTTGTGTTTTTTTTTTTTTTTTTGCCAGTCCTGGGCCTTGAGCCTTGAACTCAGGGCCTGGACACTGTCCTTGGGCTTTCTCAAGTCTAATGCTCTACCACCTGAGCCACAATGCCACTTCCAGCATTAGTTTCTATGTATGTGGTACCAAGGAGTCAAACCCAGGTCTCTGTGCATGCTAGGCGAGCACTCTACCACCAGGCCACACTCCCGGCCCCTCCCTGAGCTTTCTCGTTCAAGGCCGGTGCTCTACCCCGTGAGCCCCAGCGCCACTTGCAGCATTTTGGTGGTGAACTGGGGATAAGACTGTCGTGGTCGGGGCATCCTGTGGCGCCGCCCAGCCTGCAGGGCTTTGGAATCCCAGGATCGTGTTAGACTCGGGAATCCCACGCTGGGGGCGTGTCACTGGCTTTCTGTCCAAAAGCCACAAACCCTCAGCCCACAGAGCTGAAAGTGGCTTCCTAATATTTGGGTGATTCAGTAGTTACACAAAAAATATGGGAAGCCTCGCAGAAGACGCAGACCGGCCTGGCCCCCAGCGGCGCAGGCCTGGAAGCCTCGCAGGCTGAGACCTGTGGGTTACACTGGCACCGCCTCTACTCCAGACACAGCCTCCCTTCCCGGCCCTCGGCCTGGCACGGAGGGATTGGCCTCCGTCCCGAGCCCTCCGGACCCGGGCCGGCGTTCTCCCCGTGGCCACCAGAGGGCGCCCGCGCCCTTCCTCCGAGGCCCTGCCAGCTGCTCTCCTGGCCTCGGCAGGGCCTTCCTCCCAGGTCTCCTCTGGACTCGGTGGAGGCCTGAGCCCCTGGCTGCTGGCCTTCTACCCTGCTCTGGGGCCCAGCTGACCACAGCCTGACCAGTGACACACACACACTCACACACTCATTTACACACACACATACACACTCACACACATACACACTCACACACATTTACACACTCACACACCCTCATACAGACACACTCACACTCACACACATACACACTATCACACACATACACATACACACACTCACACATACACACTCACACACTCATTCACACACACATACACACTCACTATCACACACACTCATACACATATACATACAGACACACTCGCGCACACACTCACACATACACACTCACACACATTTACACACTCACACACCCTCATACAGACACACTCACACACTCACACTCACACACATACACACTATCACACACACACATACACACACTCACACATACACACTCACACACTCATTTACACACACATACACACTCACACACATACACATACACACTCACACACATTTACACACTCACACACACCCTCATACAGACACACTCACACACACTCACACACATACACACTATCACACACATACACATACACACACTCACACATACACACTCACACACTCATTCACACACACATACACACTCACTATCACACACACTCATACACATATACATACAGACACACTCGCGCACACACTCACACATACACACTCACACACATTTACACACTCACACACCCTCATACAGACACACTCACACACTCACACACACACATACACACTATCACACACACACACATACACACACTCACACATACACACTCACACACTCATTTACACACACATACACACACACATACACATACACACTCACACACATTTACACACTCACACACACCCTCATACAGACACACTCACACACACACTCACACACATACACACTATCACACACATACACATACACACACTCACACATACACACTCACACACTCATTTACACACACATACACACTCACTATCACACACACACTCATACACATACACATACAGACACACTCGCACACACTCACACATACGCACTCACACACATTTACACACTCACACACACCCTCATACAGACACACTCACACACCCTCATACACACTCACACACTCACACATACACACACCCTCATACAGACACACTCACACATTTACACACTCATACACATACACACACTCGCACACACTCACACACATTTACACACTCACACATACACCCTCATACAGACACACTCACACACACTCACACATTTACACACACATACACATACACACACTCACACACCCTCATACACACTCATGCACACTCACACACACTCACATTTACACACACACATACACATACACACTATCACACACATACACATACACACACTCACACATACACACTCACACACTCATTTACACACACATACGCACTCACTATCACACACACTCATACACATACACATACAGACACACTCGCACACACTCACACATACACACTCACACACATTTACACACTCACACATACACCCTCATACAGACACACTCACACATTTACACACACATACACATACACACACTCACACACACTTACACACTCACACACCCTCATGCACACTCACACACACTCACATTTACACACACACATACACACTATCACACACACATACACATACACACACTCGCACACACACTCACACACATTTACACACACACACCCTCAGACACTCACACACATACACACACTATCACACACACTCACTATCACACACATACACACTCACTATCACACACATACACACTCATACACACACTCACTATCTCACACACACACTCACACTCATACTCACACACACTCACACACACACACGCACCCCTCTCACCCCAGACTCCTCCCTTCGCCAAGACCCCTTCTCAACCCAGCAGCCCAGCCCCGAGGCTCCGGCCTGCCCCCCCCCCCCCCCGTGGTGGAAGGCTTGAACTCCATCTCACTGGAGGGAAGCCAGCGCGGTGGCGTGGGCCCCTCACCCAGCTGTGGCAGGGAGTGGGCAGGGGCCGGGTGGCCAGCCGGGAAGCAGCTCCCTAGCCCGTAATGGCCAGGGCAGATAATAGAGGAGAAGCAGCACAGCCGCCAGGCTGGAGCCCTGAGTTCCAGTCTCCGCACCAGAGCCCGGGGCACGGCGTCGGGGCGGCACGGCCCCCGGCTTGTTCTGCACGGGTTTTCATGGGTCTCCCTGGGGCAGGGTCCCCTGCTTCAAAGCCCACACCGGAAAGGCCCAGAGGCCCCAGAGAGCTGGAAGTGACCCTTGGACGCAGCCGGGAGCCGTGACCAGCACAGCGGGAGTTAGGCCTTGCGGTGAACACTGCAATAGGAATTTGAGCAAGCAGTTTCCACACCTGGAAAGCTGCTGATGCACAAAATCCTCAGCGCAGCATGGCCAGGACGCCTCGGTGGGGGCCGTGTGACTCTGGGGTCGGGTTTCCAGTCACGTGAATGTGCTCTGCTGTGGCCATTTCTGCTCCACTGTCCAGCCTTGCCACGAAAGGGTAACTGCAGATTATAAGGACCTCAGGATGGGGCATGGTGAAAGCGGGGCGTGATGGCTGGTGTCTCAGCAGTGATTCTGGCCACATGCAAGGTTGGTGAACAGAACATACAGATGCATCTTGGTTCATTTTCCATTTCTATGGCAAAATGCCCAAGGCTGCGTGCTTTAGAAAGCAGGGATGGACATGGCGGGGGGTCGGGGCCATGTATGGTCATCCCATCCCAGCCCTCGGTGGCTGTGTGTGACCCGTCATGGAGCCAGCCTGGTGGCCGGTGGTGGGGTACCCCGATAGCACTGGGCAGACTTGTCGAGTCAAAACCAAGCCTGTACTCAGATCGTAGCGTTGCTCGGTTGTTCCCCTCGCTCGCACACTCGCAGCTCTGAATGCCTGGATATCGGCCATTTTGATGCAAACGCACACATTGCCATGTGGACAGGTTTTGCATTCATAAAATGACCACACTCCTGCGACACACGAGCAAGGGCTGGCACCCAGCAGCCACCTCGAGAGCAGAAGGAGAGGGGGCTCTGGTCCAGCACGTTTTATGAAGTGCTTTATGCACACAGAGTGGGCAGAGAATCATCCAATGAGCACTTCTTCGGGAGTTGTCAGGCTTAGCAAGTGTTAAAACTTTGTCTGGCACAGGCTTCAAGTCACAAGCACTGTGGCCAAATATTCATCTCCCAGCCTTCGTTCTCTCTTCTTTTAGAAGCAGACCTCCCAGATCCCCACAGGAACTGACTAGAAGTTGCATGGATGTCTTTTGGATCTGCCAGTAAAAGGAAATGCATGCTCTTCCCCCTTTACCACTGGTTTACCATGGAAATGGTGGGGATGCAGATGTGGTGGCAGGAGCTAGAGCAGCAACACCGGGCCAGGAGACAGAAACCACATGTGGACCATAGACAAACAAGAGATGAAGTACCAGGGCTCGAGACGATTTTGATTCTGCCCCACTAGCCTCCATATGCTTGCAGAGACCGTCTCCCCAAAGAGGAAACTCCGTGGGCATCACTTATTTTGGGACTGCCTCGGCAGCTACGCCGCTCACACAAGTCTCGTCTGTGTGGAAGTTTTATCCGAGTTTAGAACTAGTCGCGTTAGCCCCAGTGTTCATTCATCCAGCTCTCCGGTGTCTGCCGTCCCCCAGCCTGAGGATGGGGCCTAGGGCCGTGGGGGCGGGGGAGGGCTCTGTCTTCCTGGCCCTCAGGTCCCTGTGCCAGGGCCTGAACACGAGGGACAAATCTCTGGGGATCCTGGGGCCCAGGCAGTCACTGACCCCCTCCTCTGGGGTTCAGCAACCCCCAAGTCCCCACCCTTCCACCAGGGGCGCTGTAAGGCCCTGCGGTTTGTGTGGCCATGTGAGCCACAAAGCGGTGATTGCCAAGCAGGTACTGAGCTTGCCCAGAGCCCGGGGGGGGGGGGGGGGGGAACAGTGGCTCCCAGGGCCAGGTGGGGGCATCAGGAGAGTTGGGGGCCTCAGGGCTGCAGGGACCCACAGGGGACGGACAGACTCACAGCCACAGAATCCCGGCCGCCACATCCAACTTATTCCAATAGTGGTGGCCAATGACAAAGAGCCAAGCTCTGCTGTGGACCAAGCCCTGCCGTAAACACTGCGCCGCCCCGCACCAGCACACACGGGGGACACTTCCTGCACTGAGCTACAGCCCGGCCCCCCCATTCTCTTCTGTTGCTTTGTTTGTTTTTGGTGTCAGTACTAGGGCTTGACCTCAGGGCCTGGGCGCTGTTCAAAGCCAGTGCTGTTCCACGTGAGCCACAGCGCCGTTTCTGGATTTTTGTTGGTTAACTGGGGATAGGCATCTCATGAACTTTCCTGCTCCAGCTGGCTTTGAACCTCGCCCCTCATGAGTGACTGGGATTGCAGCGGTCCTCGGCCTCTTCCAGCGGTCCTTGGCCGGCTGCAGCCTCTTCTTCTGCCTCCACAGGGCCTTAGCCCTGTGTCTCTGGGTTCCGTCACCAGCTCAGGGGCTACAGATCCAAGGTGACCCAGTCCTCATCTGACTCCACGGGTCCCCCAGGCCAGGACTTGGTTCTATGTTGGGGTACTCAACCAGTGCAAGCAGCTCCCTAAAATATCTCCAAAACTAACCCTTCACTAGCCGACCTGGGGGCCGCCCGCTGACTCCATGAGTGGACAAGCGTCCACCACGAAGGGTGGCTGCAGACTAGAAACACGGCCTTGCACGCTCAGCAGGATCCCGCCACACTCGGGACATACACCTGCAGGATCGAGACGCAGACAAGGCCCCACGGCTCCTCCTTCCCGTCCACCCAGGCCTTCGCTGGGCTTCTGTGGGTGAATCTCGCAGCCGATGCGTGGGGGCCCAGACAGAACCGAAGGAGGGTGCAGCCTGCCGTGGGTCCTGGCTTCCTCCCACAGCGCTTCCCCGCCCCACGCCCCCCCTCCCCCCCCCCCCTGCCTCGGGGCTTCCTCCCGCCCCGCCCAGGGAAGCAGGAATTAGCTGCTAAAAGCAGCAGCCGGCTTGGCATGGCAGGCTTCTCCTCCTGCGTCTTCTTCCAGCCCGTGCTGCATTTAGAGCACCTCGCTCTGCCCGCTTCGTGCATATGGATGGAGGCTGCTCTCCATTCAGAGCCTGAGTGACAGGCACCCTCCTCGGGCCCAGTTTCCCCGCCTGGCGCCCGCAGTGCCAGCTGAACAAGGCTGACAAATGTGTGACAAGCCAAAGAGCATGACACAGGCGTTCTGTGGGCACACACAGCACCCCGGCTGGGAACAGCAACCCCACCGTGGAGATTCCCGCGAGGGGAGAGTGGAGATCATTTCTAACCTGTCACCTGTGCTCTGGGTGGATAGAAACTTCCTGGTCTAATTTGGGGTGCGGGGAGCGCATTTCTTCACACATTTGTCTCTAACATGGAATACTACACAGCCATCAAAAATGGGAGGTGGCTAGCCAGGCGTGAGGGCTCACACCTGTCCTCCTAGCTACTCAAGAGGCTGAGATCTGAGGCTCAAGGTTCAAAGCCAGCCCTGGCACTAAAGTCCATGAGACTCTTATCTCCAATTAACCACCAGAAAACTGGAAGCGGGGCCGTGACTCAAGGGGTAGGGTGGTAGCCTTGAGCTGAAGAGCTCAGGGACAGCGCCCAGGCCCAGAGTTCAAGCCCCATGAACAACTAACAAAAAAAGAAAATGTGAGTTGGGGCAGGGAGTTTGGCCCAGTGGTAGAGTGCTTGCCTAGCATGCATGAAGACCCGGTTCGATTCCTCAGTACCACACACATAGAAAAAAAGCCGGAAGTGGTGCTGAGGCTCAAGTGGTAGAGCTCTAGCCTTGAGAAAGTCCAAGGACAGTGTTCAGGCCCTGAGCTCAAGCCCAGGACTGGAAAAAAACAATGCGAGTTGGTTCCCTACTTCTAGGGAAGTTCTTTAGTGTTAGAGGAGGAGTCTAAATACCTCTCTAGCTATCTCTCTCTCTATCATCTGTCTGTCTGTCTGTCTGTCTGTCTGTCTCTCTCCTGGTCCTGGTCTCTAGCTATCTCTCTCTATCATCTGTCTGTCTGTCTGTCTGTCTGTCTGTCTGTCTGTCTCTCTCCTGGTCCTGGTCTCTAGCTATCTCTCTCTCTATCGTCTGTCTGTCTGTCTGTCTGTCTCTCTCCTGGTCCTGGTCTCTAGCTATCTCTCTCTCTATCGTCTGTCTGTCTGTCTGTCTGTCTGTCTGTCTGTCTCTCTCCTGGTCCTGGTCTCTAGCTATCTCTCTCTCTATCGTCTGTCTGTCTGTCTGTCTGTCTCTCTCCTGGTCCTGGTCTCTAGCTATCTCTCTTTCTATCGTCTATCTGTCTGTCTGTCTGTCTGTCTGTCTGTCTGTCTGTCTGTCTGTCTGTCTGTCTGTCTGTCTGTCTGTCTGTCTGTGTCTCTCTCCTGGTCCTGGTCTCTAGCTATCTCTCTCTCTATCATCTGTCTGTCTGTCTGTCTGTCTCTCTCCTGGTCCTGGTCTGTCCTCTGTGCGGTGACGGTGCCCGGCGCAGGCGTTCTAACTGCTGGAGTCTTGTAGGTTTGAGACTCGGGTGAAGAAACTGTGTTACTTCTCAGCACAGCACCTGCGTCCCACGCTGCACAGGAGCATTTATCAGTCCCACGGCTCGCAGGGCTCCTGGGGGCGTGGCCTCGCGTTCTGGGCGTGGCCTCGCGCTTGTGGGCGTGGCCTTGCGCCTGTGGGCGTGGCCGGGGCTCGGGGCGTGGCCTCCCCGCTGGAGTGACAGCTCCACAGTCGGCTTCATTCTTAGGAATCGGGGAGCGGCCCCGGAGCGTCCACGCCAGCCCTGGACACACAGACACCAGAAATGGACCCCAGCCACGCCTCCTTCGAGCCCCTGGTACACGCAGCCCGGGCCAGGGTGTCACGAGTCACCGAGGTAGACCTTGGAGACTTTCCGGCTGGGTCCTAGGGGTCCAAGGAGCCGCAGAGCAAGCGTGCCGGGCTGCTGGGCTGGGTGCAGAGGTGGCAGGCACCCCGGAAGCCCACACGGGCCAGCTCGGAGCAATGCTGTCTGGCTTGGGCCCATCTGGCACGGCAGTGGGGTGCCCCGAGACTGAGCAACAAGCAGGTGGCCCCTGGCTTCTCCTCTGGGCCAGACCCCCCCTCCCCCACGTGGCTTTCCTGAAAGGTCACTTGCAGGCTCTGAGGTCCCCCCATCTCCCCATCAGATGGCACTCCTGTCCCCTCTCCCCTCGCGTGTCCTAGCTCTGCTCAGGCATTCTACCTGCAGCCTCCAGAAGGAGTCCTCACCTCTTTAGAGGGCCTGGGTCCAAGCAAGAACAAAGACCCCAGGAACAACTTACACTTGCCTCCCTAAAAACAACCAAAATGGCCTAGGGAGGTGTCACACGGGTCCTGTCCAGGCTCATGTCCTTTCAAAAAAGGGTTTTCAGCATGTGTTCAGGGGGAGGGTGGGCCCAGCTCCTGAAACTCTGCTCTAATTGTATATAATCTTTATAAGTACAGTAATTAGGACTTGCTGTGCCTTGTAGCTTCAATGCAAGAGCGCTCTCATGGCAGGGAGGAGGGAGAAGGCAGAGGGAAGAGGAAGAGGGAGGAGGAAGTGGAGGGGGTGGGGGAGAAGGAAGGAGAGGAGGAGAGAGGAAGGGGAGAAGGAGGAGGAGCCCTGGAATTTCTGGACTGTTGACCTCTTGAACTCTTGTCCCCTAGAGGCCACTGAGGGCTGGAGGGACCAAAGGCCTGCCCCTCCTTCTCCAAGCCTTATAAATCTAGATGCATAGAATTGCAGTTCAGACAGTGACCCAGGGTGTCCCAATGCCCCTTGAGGCCAAACCCCAGTGACCTTATTTCCTGCCATAGCCCCACCTCCCAAAGGTCCTGTCACCTCCCAGTCCTGCCTGAGGCTGCCAGGCCTTCAACAGCACACAAGCCTGTGAAAAGGAGACTTTTAGACCCAGATATGGTAAAGGCTGTGGGTATCATGAGGCTTCCTTCCCTCCACCCAAGAAATAAACCATGAAACACAAATGTGCCCCTTCTCTCCAGATCACAGAGTTCCAGAGAGGCTCAACAGGGGACCCTTCTCCTTGGCTGTCAGGGAGCCTTGGCACAGTATCACACAGCTGGTGACTGAACACTCCCCAGACGGAGGCAAACCCAGTGTGGTGATGCATGGCTATGGTGCTACCTCATTTGGAGGCGAATATTGAGAAGACGGTCACTCAAGGCCAGCCTGGGCAGAAAAGTTTGTAAGACATCATCTCAACCAATAAAGCAGGAAGTAAAATAGGAGGATCACAATCCAGTCTGGGCAAAAAAAGGGCAAGACTCTATAGCAATAGGGCTGAGGGTACAGCTTATTTAAGTACAGGGCGCTAAGTTCAAACCCCAGTGCTACCAAAACCAATAAAACAGGAAAGAGAAGGACATGCAACAGAAAAGAGAAATGCCTTCTGTGAGGCAGCTTCATCTAGAAATGTAGGGGAGAGCACATGGGGTACCAGAACATTCTGAGTCTGGATCTACACATCTACGGGCACATGGCATACCTGGAACATATCAAGGCACACACGGAGGTTCACATGGTTCAAAAGTATGTAAATCTGAGCACTAGTGGCTCACACCTATAGTCCTAGCTACTCAGGAGACTGAGATCTAAGGATCAAGGTTCAAAGTCAGCCTGGAGAGGAAAGTCATCAGCAGTGAAGCACCCAAAAAGCCAGAAGTGTAACTGAGGTTCAAGGGGTCCCGGAGCTTAGAGCCTGTGCGGTGATTATGGGGCATCTCTGGCACTCCTTAGAGACTCAGCCCTCTCCCCTCTGCCCATGGGAGCAGGGACTCCAAAGTGGCAGGTGACTTTGTCACCTCTATGGCCATGGTGCTGTCCCCTGGCATATCGTGGCTGTGACGCAAGGCTGACCAGGCCTCACCTGGTCAGTCATGGGACCTGAATCACAAGTGGTAGAGTACCAGCTTTGAGTAAAAAAGCTCAGGGACAGCATCCAGGCCCCATGTTCAAGCCACAGTCAACCCTCACACAGAAAATGAAGTATATAAAGAAAACTTCCACACGCGTTTCTGTTCCCCACCAAGAGGCCTGTTTTACCACTTTTTTTTTAAATCCTGAATATTGCTAATTAAGCACTGAAGCTTCCAACAGCTCGACCAGCTTTGCTCTGAAGGTGTACCCTGGGAGGCTTGAGCTTTGTAAAATGGATGAATTAGGTGGCAATTATTTTCTTTGCAGAATTTCTCCTGGTAGGGTTTCTTTCTATGGCGGCTCCCTTAGGTGCACTTGAGATTAAAAAAAAAAAGCTAAATTGCCAAAGGCTATTTATTCACAAATGTTAACAGATGCGGCAGTGATTGTTGCTTTTCCTTGTGTATGTGGGAAGGGGTGGCTGGAAGGCGGGAATGCAGCCTTAATACATATTGAGACAGAAGTCAAACTCCAGAAAGAGGCCCTACCAGAAACCTCAGCCTTCCCAGCTGTTCTGGGCTGCACTTGGTGGGAGGGAGAGCAACAAGTCAGCTTCAGTGCAGTGGGAACTCCGCAGGTGTTGGTGGGGGCCTTGGATGGGCGTGGCCGCGGAGGGCGTGGCCTCTGGTGGGTGTGGCCTCTAGCTCCTTGGTGAGGGCCCTCAGCCCCCAGCCCTGGTTGACCCTTACCATTGTCATCCTCACACATAGGGAAAGTGAGACTAGGAGCGTCTGGCTCACACCTGTGATCCTAGTTACTCCGGAGGCTGAGATTTGAGGATCACTGTTCAAAGCCAGTCCTGGCAGGAAAGTGCATGCGACTCTTATCTCTAGTAAACTACTCAGAAAAGGCTGAAAGTGCTGCCTTGGCTCAAGTGGTGGAGGGCTAGCACTGAACCAAAGACATTCAAGGACAATGCCCAGGTTTGGAGGTTAAGTCCCAGGACCAGCATGCGCGGCTGTGGATGTTTGGATGCAGTCTTTTCCACAGTTCTCTGGTTGTAAGCCCTGAGTGCAAACCCCACGATGGGCAGAGACCCACTGTGCACAAAGTTCCAATACACATCACAGCCTGATCAGTAGAGCAGACCCTACAAGAACAGCCATGAAGTCAGCACATGTGGGTCCACTGGAAACCGGGACGAGAACCATGTCTGGGGAACCCAGGACCAAATTTGAAACTGAAGAAGCACTGAAGGCAGGGGCAGGGCATTTGCCTTCATAAACCAGAGAAAGACCAGGAAACTAGCCCAGGAACAAGGAGGAAAACAGAAAGACCAAGACAAAAGCAGAAGGCAACAGACCAGGCAAAGAATGGAGATGAATGATCAGAAGGAAGCCATCTCTTTAGAAGACTGATAAAGCTAATCCCTCTCTGGCGAGCCCAGCTAGAGAAGGAGACGTAAGGATCAAATTAGCCATCCCTGGAGCTAGGGGACAGGCACTACACAGCTACCAGAGAGCCAAGTGCCACTCTCACCCAGAAGAAGAAACCACACACGTAGAATATGTGGTTTACAGCCTCCGTTGTTCACGCCTGTAATCCTAGCTACTCGGCAGGCTGAGATCTAGGGATGGCAGTTTGAAGCCAGGCTGGGCCAAAAAGTCCACTGAGACTCTTACCCCCAATTTGTCACCAAAAAAGCTGGAAGTGGAGCTGTGGCTCAAGTGACAGACTGCGAGCCTTGGGTGAGAAAGCCAAGCAGCAGGTTCAAGTCCTAGTACTGGCAAACAAAACTAAAATCTTTCTTCTGAGGGCAGTGTGCAGCTAAGTGGGGCAAACCCTGCCACGCTGTCAGTGCAGGTCTGGCACACCACAGTGCCCAGACACCAAACGTGACCACCGCTTACTGCACATGCACTGGCTGAAGAAGGCATGGGCAGTGGGAGACCAGGGCCCTGCAGCTCACTGCTCGTGACACGTGTGTCACAAGTGTGAGGCCGTCCTGTGTGTTTACACAATGGGCTTAACTTAGAGTCTTTAAAATTCAAGAGACGAAATCAAGTCCCATGAGCTAACAGCGGCTGCCTTGGGTGACAGGACAATGGATGGATTTTTTTCCCCATTATGCCTCCCTGCATTTTACCATTTCTTTTCCTCTAAGCAGGGTGGCAGCAAGGGCCGCGGGGAGGTCACATGACAGAAAGTGTGGAGTTCCTTGAGCAAAGACCTGCAGGCACGTCCCTGCCACCTGCACAGTCCTTGGAGAGCCCCAGGAGCCACTGGCCCCAGAGCCCTGTCCCCACATCCCGGCTGAGCCAGCCCCCCTTCCATTCCCAGGACCCCCTTTGCTCCAGTTTTCTCTCCCTCCCGACATTCAATTTCAGCCAGAAAAAGAATGAGACCGGGGTTCTAAATCGGATGGAATAGATGACATTCCTATTCATTAATCTGTCCTCGGGTTGAGCGAACGCTTCCACGGCTAATTACCACACAGCTCTAAATTCATCTCTCGGAAGCAGTCGCCCAGCCTCGCAGAAGGCAACGACATAGTTCAATATTTATGAGGTAACCATTCCCAAGTCTGCCGGGCCGGAAGGCGTCTGGAGACGGCACCCGGGAGCAGGAATGATATTTGCTTGCTTTTCTCCCCTAGTGTTTCAGCAAAGAGAAGACCCTAGCTAGCTGGGCGCGGGGTACACACTTGCAATCTCAGCACTGTGGAGGTGGAGGGCAGGAGGATCATGAGTTTGAGGTTAGCCTGGATTATAGAGCACAAAAAAAAAAAAGAAAAAGAAAAAGAAAAAAGAGTGGGGGCCGGGGGAGAATGTTGCCTAGTGGTAAGAGTGCTTGCCTAGCATGAACAAAGACTCGGATTTGCTTTCTTGGTACACATACATAGCAAAAGCTGGAAGTTGCCAGGAGAGGTGGCTCATGCCTACAATCCTAGCTACTCAGGCAGCTGAGATCTGAGGACTGCAGTTCAAAGCCAGCCTAGGCACTAAAGTCCATGAGACTCTTAATTTCCAATTAACCACTAGAAAATTGGAAGTGGTGCTGTGTGGCTCAAGGGGTAGGGCAGTAGCCTTGAGCTGACCCAGGCTGAGTTCAAACCCCATGACCCACAAAAAAAAAAAATGGTCAGCTGTCTCCTGCCTCAGGACCTCCACCACCATCTTCTACGAGGGCCAGACAACCTCTCGTGCCTGGAGGGCTGCTGGCCTTGCTTGCTGTTACTCTGCACTGCCAGCTGTGATCTGAGCAGGAAAGCAGCCAGCAACAGCAACACCAACAAGGAGGTGTGGCTGTGTCTCGATAAAACTTTATTGACCAAGTCAGGTGGCAGGCCACAGCTGATAAATCCCTGCTCTGGGCAGTGTCTTTTGTCCAGCTGGATTAAAATCTCCCTGGAGAGCCACATTCCACTTCTTATCATAATAAGTTGGAAGAAGCTTCTCAGACCAGGACCAGAGCAGACAGGCCCTCTCGGACATTTGACAGATGTTGGCTTCTCTCTAAGGCCTACAACTGCTCAGCTGTGGCCAGCCACCTTCAGAGACTGCACAGGGCAACCACCAGCTCTGGGAAGACAGAACCTCAGAGGGAGGGGAAGGGGGGGAAGCTAGAAACAAGGAGGTTCAGGCCACAGCACCATTATCCTACCAATTAAAGAGACATTCACACCAGCACCATGCTAACCCCGCCACCAGGCATCCAAGTCTCCAGATGACAGGGCTCCATGCTGCCCCTCCCAGCATGCAGCTGTGTCCACGGAGACACCGGCGTGGGGAGCGTTTATGAAGCAAAGATCTGACCTCTCTCCTCTGTCTCTCCTGCTCTCTGCTTAGTCTTGAAGTCCAGCACAAGCCTTGAATCCACACATCACCAGGATTTGCCCAATGAAGAGCTCGTTTCTGCCCCTCCCCTACCACCAGGACTTGGCCCACCTCAGAACGGGGCTCCACAGATTGCATCCTGCTGGTTCAGTGGAGAGGAGAGTCTCTCGGACTTGTCTGCCCAGGCTTGACTGCACCCCACCATCCTCAGATCTCAACCTCCTCAGTTGCTACGATTGTGGGCAGTGGTCAAACATCCAGCCAGATAGCATTCTGCAGACAATCCTAAATCTACGCTTTGCTTTTCCCAGTGCCACTTGTATTTACAGTAGTCTGGCCTGTAAACACTTCATGGATGGCAATGCTCATGTAAAACTATGCCAACATAAACTCTCTCCCCTTCCCGGGGAACTAAAAAGCTTTCTGTCTACAGGGTTGGGCTGGGATCTTCATCATGGCCATTAACCAGCATAGAAGGTAAAGATGTTGCATCAAGGGCATTACCTGGTGTGAAGGAGGCGGGCAGAGGGGACCCAGGCCCCGCCCACCACACCTGCCACTCACACCCAAGCCAGTGCCTGCAACTCCATCTCACAGCCATGGCCCTGCCAAAACTGTATTGGGAGGCAGTGGAGGTGAACGTCCAGGCTGAACAGAGCTGACTCTGGTTTCTAGAACCATCCTCTTCCTTCAGAAATGTCAAGTCTGTTCTGTTGGAGTGCGTTCTGGCTCTTTGTAGCCCTTAACATTTTTTCTCACCCAAGGGTTTGCATTTTATGATCACAAAACTAGCGCATGCTGGCGAATCCAAAATTACTCACCACTGAAACCTAGAAAGTCATACATGCATTAGATTCGAATTTGTAATCGACACTGAGCACTGGTGGCACATGCCTGTAAGGAGACTGAAATCCAAGGACTCTGGTTCCAAGCCAAGTCCAGGCAGACACACTTGAGAGACTCTTATCTCCAACTAACCAGCAAAAGCAGAAAGGGGAGGTGTGGCTCAAGCAGTAGAGCACTGGCCTGGAGCAAAATAGCCAAGTAAGAACTCAAGGCCTGTGCTGGCTCCATCTTGTCTAAAAACAAAACAGATCAGCCATTTGTCTCTCAGTCTCTGAGGATGGCTCCTCTTCTTATAGTCCGGTTTGACTTTCCTATAGATGTTTTAGAGCCCTTTATATTTAATAATAAGACTCGGTCAATTAGTATGAATTCATAAAATTAATGCTAATTGATTTTCACGGCATTTACCAGAGACATTTAAAAAAGTTTTGTGTAGCCGGGCGCCGTGGCTCGCACCTGTCATCCTAGCTACTCAGGGGGCTGAGATCTGAGGATCGAGGTTCAGAGCCAGCCTGGGCACTAAAGAGCATGAGACTCTGTTTTTCTTTCATTTTATTTTTTATTATCAAGGAGATGCTTAGGGGAGTTAAGTTATGTTCGTCAGATAGTCGGTGCATTACTTCTCAGACATTGATACCCCTTCTTATTTTTTGTTCCCATTTCCCTCCCTAGAACGTGAGACTCTTAACTCCAATTAACCACTAGAAAACCAGAAGTGTTTTCAAATGTTGAGGAGTGGGGGTTTTGGTTTTGGGTGGGAAATGTGATGCTCCTTCCCCCCACAAGTATCGGGAGAACTTAAAAGACTCAAATTATCCCACTGCTGTTTATCGGACCAAACCTTGGTTGCCAGACAGGAATTCTGGAGCTGAATTACTCTGTCTACCAGACAACTCCACCCACTTCTTGATGGTCCTGGGGTTTGAACTCAGAGCCTTGCACTTGCTTAGCAACCATCCTACCCCCTACCTACCCTCCAGCCTATTTTGCTTTTGTTTTTGGTATTCTGAAGAAGGTCATACATTTTTGCCTTAGGGCCTCAGCACTTCTGCCTCCTGAGTAGCTGGAACGGCAGACACTCACCACCATTCCCAGCTCAATGTTAGCTTTTGTCCAAGAATTGTCATTGGTACAATGCAGACACGAATGCTCGCTACTTCTCAGCTTCTGCCTGTCTATAATGGATCTAGGAGGGAGCCTCAGAAGCAAGGAGTCATGTTCTGTCCTGCCTTTACCAGAGGCAACTCTGTGCCCATGTGCTGTACCTGTGAAAGGGCCATCGCTGGAAGGAAGGTGGAGGGCAGTCCCCTGGCTCTGCCCCTTCCCTTCCTGGCTGTGTCTTGGCCAGCCCAGGTCAGGGCTGTGGGATGGATCGATGTCTGGATACCTCGGGAAGCAGCTATCTTGGCTTGGTTCCCATTCCCCTCTCTGGTCAGTGGAGATGCCTGCTCCCCAGGGAAAAGATGGCATTGCAGTGTTTCCCCATGCGAGTTTAGGGCGCTCAGATTTGCATTCTGAACCAGCAGGGCATGAGAAATAGAAGTGTGAACAGGAAATTTCATGCTAATTTAAAATCTTTAAATTTAATTTGTCTTTATTTAGCACAGCATTAAATATCAAGTACACATTGAAAGAGAAAGACCCTAGCAGGAGAAAAAAAGAAAGAAAAAAAGTGTTTATGCATCTGTGACTTTCACAGTACTTTTTTGTTCTTTTGTGTTTTCTGGGTGCTGGTACTGGGGCTTGAACTCAGAGCGTCCTGTTCTACACTTGATTTTTTCACTCAAGGCTGGCGTGCTGCCACTTTAGCACAGTTCACCTGCAGCTCTCTGCTGGTTCACTGGAGGTAAGAGTGTCATGGATTAAGATGCCTGGGCTGGCTTGGAACCATGATTTGGGGTGCCTGGCTTCTTTCTGTTTTGGAACCACAGTGCTCAGCTTCGTTTTGTAGCTGGGCCAGATGATGGCAGGAACTTCCTGACCGTCTGACCTCACCAGCAAAACCTCCCTCCGTGCCATCTCCAGGGGACGGGAGGTGACAGACCAAGCTTCTCCACCATCTCAATTCCCAAGATGTGGCCCCCACCCAGTGGGCTGGCCCTTCCCTAGCAGGCGCCCCTCCTGCGCCCTGCCTGGGCTCTGGCTGGAGCTTCTGTTCCCACCCTTCGGAAACACGGGCATCGCAGGCCATTTCCCAAAAGGGGTCCTGAAAGCTGCCGAGGGTGCTGGCCAGATTCCTGGGGGAGCCCACGGACTGTCCCAGGGACGGTGTGTGCTCTGCCTTCTGTGCCTTCAAAACCATGGCTGGTCTCAGCTGAGTGGCTCGCCAGGAGCCCTGGCGAGCCGTGGGGAGCGGTGGAGAGCCGTGGGGATTCGTGGAGAGCTGTGGGGATGCGTGGGGTGCCACGGGGAGCCATGGGGAACCGTGGGGAGCCATGGGGAACCGTGGGGAGCCATGGGGATTCGTGGGGAGCCGTGGGGATTCGTGGGGATTCTTGGGGAGCCGTGGGGATTCGTGGAGAGCCATCAGGAAGCCGTGGGGATTCGTGGAGAGCTGCGGGGATTCGTGGGGAGCCATAGGGATTTGTGGAGAGCCGTGGGGATTCGTGGGGAGCCGTGGGGATTCGTGGAGAGCTGTGGGGATTTGTGGGGAGCCATCAGGAGCCGTGGAGATTCGGGGGGATTTGTGGGGAGCCGTGGGGCAGCCCTGAGAGGTTTCTCTTGGCTGTGAAAGTAAGGCAAGTGGTGCGCACGCAGCCTCTTCTCCCTGGCAGATGGAGCTGCAGCTTCCTCCCCATCCGTCACTCTTGGGTCCTGGTACCCAGGAGCCATGCGCCTTCACCCTGTACCTCCCTGCCAGAGCGCTGCTCCTCCTCAGCCTCCTTCCCCATCACCAAGCTCCACCCCCATGGCCCAGGGCTGTTTCACCCTGGAGCTGGGCGTCAAGCTCCACCCATCAGCCTGGACACGGCTAGTGACACACGTCCTCCTGTGTGCACAGTACCTGTGGGGTGTCTGGCATGTCACTTATGTCACTCGCTGAGACAGTCCCGCTGCTGGTCCTCTGCCCAGCATGCCAGTCTTTCTCGGGCATCCTGGAAGGGGAGGACTTGTCAGCCTGTCACAGAAAAGCTAACAGAGGCTCAGAAGCCAAAACTGACCCTCAAGTGCCCAGGGAAGGAAACTTGGACCCTGAAATCCACCAGCGTGGACTCTCATGTGGTGGCTGCATGGTGAAGCCACCATGAAACTGCAGATTGCCACAATTCAATACAATACATTAAAACAAGAGCGAGGCGTGGTGCCTCACCATGTCCCAGCTCCCTGGGAGGCAGACATGGAGGGATCATCGTGGGTCCAGATCAGGCTGGGCATCGGCATTCAGACCATCTCAGTCGATGGCTGGGCATCCTGGCACAGCTGATTGTCCTCAGCAACCTGGGCTGCACACGCAGAAAGAGCATCGAGAAAGGAGACCAGACTCTGAATACGACCAGTGGGAAAAGGGGCTGAGGGTATGACTCAGGGGTGGACCTGCCTGGTCAGAAAGAGGCCTCTGGTGCAATCCCTAGTACTCTCCCTGCAAACCCACGAATGTCAACGACAAACAAAGATAAGGAATACTCAAGGGCCGCCAGTTGCTACACTTGATCCTACTCTCTTCTCAGGGTTATTTGTCTTTTCACGTGCAAGAGTCCTTCAAAAGAGCAGTTTGCCCATCTCTGCCATTTCTCCCTCTCTCTGTCTGGAAGTTGACCATGATGGCAGGAACTAAGGCTGCCCTCTTGGCTACTGAAGCAACTATGAAAAAGAGAAACCACTGAGGGTGAAGGGATGAGCTAGAAGAATCCTGGACACAGGGGACATCTTGGTGCAGAACTCTGCCTCCCTCTGGCTGGTACACAAAGAGAAATAAACTTCTGTTTTGTTCCTGCCACTGTTGTTGGGTCTCTGACAATCACTGCTCCTCCATTCCATAACAACACTGGGTCCGGAGGGAAGGAGAATGCTGCAGTTTCACCTCCTCCATTTTGCAGAATGAGTCCCTGCTGTCGTGGGTGGCACCTGGCCCACCTGGGGCTGGACAACTGAGAAGCCGCTCATGGTGGGGGCCCGCAGGTGGCACTTGCTGTGTCAGGAGGGCCTGGACACAGGTCCACATCACCTGCCACCCAGGGGCTAATGATCATGTGACAGTCACGTGAGTCTGTCCTGTAAGCCTGGGGTGCCCCAGGAATAAAGAAAACTTAGAACGTAACAGCCTGCCTTGAGTGTCAGGCCCCGCCCTCGGGCCCCGCCCAGATCGCCAGGCCCCGCCCTCGGGCCCCGCCCAGATCGCCAGGCCCCGCCCTCGGGCCCCGCCCAGATCGCCAGGCCCCGCCCACACACCACGCCCAGAGCACCAAGCCCCGCCCAGATCTCCACACCCTGCCCAGTGCACCTGTCCTAGCCCAGGGGGACAGGACCCTGCGCCTGCCTGGTCCCCGTCTTCCTATCTCGCCTTCACCTGGCTTTACTAATGAACTTGCTTGGTCTCCAATGTGTCCTCTAATTCTTTCCTGTGACAACATCAAGAACTCAGGTCCAGGGCGTTGGCAGAGGCCTCCTTCCTTCTGGAGCAACCTGTGACAACAGGGAGGGGAGGGGACAGAAGTGTGGAGCTCTTCCCAGTGGAGCCATGACCAGTGTGGGGCTTCGACCACGCTCCGATTCAGCCAGTTCTTTTCCCCATTGGAACGTCACCTCCACGCTAGATGTGTGTGTGTGTGTGTGTGTGTGTGTGTGTGTGTGAAACCTATAACTTTTTGAGCTGCTGCTATATTCTCAGCTGTTGTTGTTTCTGTTAACTGCTACAGAAATGAGTGGCTGGAGGAACAACCCACCCACACACCATTAGAAAAGCCAGAGACATATTTTAAATAACAGCTTTCTTGAAAGTTCTGGAAGCCACCAGAACAAAAAAGGTAGAAATGAGAGGAAACTCCATGCTGAAAAGTTGGGAATCTCACATGTGTGGGATTTGCACCTTTTTTAGCTTTTTATAATATTCTGATTTTTAAAATTAGCATCAATTAGCTGTCCAAGGGGGTTTTGTTTGACTATATCCATTAAGTACATAATGAACATTGATCCAAGCCACCCCCTCCATTATCCTCCCTCCCTCTGCACACCAGCCTCAGGAAGCTTTGTGATTTTATTTTCATGTATGCACATGTATTTTGACCCTATTCAACCTTCTTCTCCCTCTCTCTAGCCAGACACTTTTCTTTTTCAGGTGCCAGTACTGAGACCTGAACTCAGGGCCTGGGCTTAATTTTTTTTTTTTTGCTCAAAAATAGCGATGTATCACTTGAGCCACAGCCCCACTTTTGGATTTTTGGTGATTTATTTGGAGATAAGAATCTCACAGGGGCCTGGAGTTTGGCCTAGTGGTTAGAGTGCTTGCCTAGCATGCACGAAGACCCAGGTTCGATTCCTTGGTACCACATATATAGAAAAGGCCAGAAGTGGTGCTGAGGCTCAAGTGGTAGAGTTCTAGCCTTGAGAAAGTCCAAGGACAGTGCTCAGGCCCTGAGCTCAAGCCCAGGACTGGCACAAAAAAAAAAGTTTAAAAAAGGGGCCAGGAGTTTGGCCTAGTGGTTAAAGTGCTTGCCTAGCATGCATGAAGACCCGGGTTCAATTCCTCGGCACCACATACATAGAAAAAAGCCGGAAGTGGTGCTGAGGCTCAAGTGGTAGAGCTCTAGCCTTGAGAAAGTCCAAGGACAGTGCTCAGGCCCTGAGCTCAAGCCCAGGACTGGCAAAAAAAAAAAAAAAAAAGAATCTCACATTCTTTAGTGCCTGGGCTGGCTTTGAACCTTGATCTTCAGATCTCAGCCTCCTGAGCAGCTAGGATTACAGGTGTGAGTCACTGGTGCCCAGTGGGGTTTTTGTTGTTGTTGTTGTTGTTGGGTTTTTTGCCAGTCCTGGGCTTGAGCTCAGAGCCTGAGCACTGTCCTTGAACTTTCTCAAGGCTAGAGCTCTACCATTTGAGCCACAGCACCACTTCCAGCTTTTTTTTTTTTTTAATGAAATCTGGAAGCCAACAATACGTGGCCTGCTGCATGTGCATTGCAGTTCTAGAACAGAAGACAGCATGGGGGAAAAGTAACCAGAGAAACCATGGGCAGAAACATCACCAAATTTAATTAGAAGCATCAACTTGCAAGCTCAAAAACAATCCCCCCAAAATACTATAGTGAGCCACCTGTAATCCTAGCTACTCAGGAGGCTGAGATGTAAGGATAGTGGTTCAAAGCCAGCCTGGACAGGAAAGTCTGTGAGACTCTTATCTTCAATAAACTACTCAGGAAAAGCCAGGAGGGGTGCTGTGGATCCACTGGTAGAGTAGCCTTGAGCACAAAGAGGCTCAGGGACAACGCCCGAAGACCGGTTAAAAAATCACACCCACAACCACAGCTGCCACCACAAAAAGCACAGTGAAAGCTCCACCTAGGTTCGTTGCTGTACAATGTCTAAAATCCGAATTTAAAAGCAAAAAAAATCTTAAAAGGAGCCAGAAAGAAACGCAGCACGCTGTGTACCAGATCATAAGGAATGATTGCCAATTTCTCATTAGTGCCGGGAGAGCATGGAGGGACATCCTCAAAATCAGTCAACGCCTAATTCTCAAAGGAAGCTATCCTTCAACCGTGAAAGCAAAACCGTCATTTCAAATAAACCAAGATGGAGAGAATGCAACAGCAGTCCAAGCTATCCGTGAAGAGGAAGAACACCAGGTCTAAACTCAGCATGCAGGGAGGAGCGTAGATCATTTAAAAACAAAAACCATGCCACTGTGGCCCACACTGCCAGGCTAGCACGGAGATGCATGCCAGAGACACAGAGGAGAGAGGTCGTGTCGTGCTGGAGAGCTAACTACCTTCCCATCTCTGTTCCTAGAGAGCGCTGGGCAGACTAAGGGGGGGAGGAAGTGGAAGGGGGGGAGGAAAGGGGAGGGGGCAGGCATTAGGGTCCCCCCCCCCCCGCCCAGTCCTCTGCTGGGAGGCAGGGGAGGAGGCCAGATGCAGTGAGAACAGACCAACCTACACACTAGAAAACACATAAGTGGCTGGGATGCAGTGAGCCCAGTGCGGGGCTTTGCTGGTAGGGGTCGGGAGACATGGGCCCGGCCTAAAGCAGTATTAACCCCAGTTCACAACTGTCTCTCCCCATCCCCTGTTGGTCCTTCCGGTTAGCTGACGAGAAGGTTCTGGATGGGTGAAGAAGCACGTGGCTCTTGCTCCCCCATCCATCGTCCACTCTGGCAGAGGCCAGCCCAGGACACGGGACAAAGCAGGACAGCAAGCCAAGATCTCCAAACAGCTGTAACGAGAAAGAGGCTCAGGACATGGTGTCCGCTAGCCTACAGTGTCGTGGTCACTGTATCTCTAGTCACTCGTAGATCTTCCTTATGGAATATACTGGCTCCCTGTTTACACGAGTGATGTAAGCCTCCCTTTCGTGTTTGCTATGAATATGAACCGTGACCCCGGCTGGGCCGCTTCACACTCCCGGGAAACGCCACGAAGCAGAGCCGAGGGCCCTGGAGCCTCTGCTTCCTTCCTTCAAACTGGGAAGGAGTCAGTGCACTCATTCATTCAATCAACTACTTATTCATACACTTGTGAAAAGGAGAAAGACTCAGACAGGTCCAGCCACAATTTCCCCACCAGCCCCACCCCCACCCCCCTCTGTAGACCAATGCCATCCCTGCTACCCCGGGACTGAGCAGGAGATGGGTGGTGGTGAGCAGGTAATATAGGAAACAGGGGAGAAGGAACGGAGGAAGGGAAGGGGGAGGGAAAGAAGGAAGAAAGGAAGGAAGGAAGGAAGGAAGGAAGGAAGGAAGGAAGGAAGGAAGGCAGGCAGGCAGGCAAGATGGAGGAGGAGGAGGAAGGAAAGGGAAGAAAGGAGGGAGGGAAAAGAAGGAGGGAGGGAGGGAGAGAGAAGCCGTGACTCTGCATGTCAGCTGGGCGCATCTGTGGAGACTGTGGCTGAAGGTGACTCTCTAGGTGACAGGTGTGGTCCCTGTTGGGGGAAACCTCCCTGAAGGGAGAATGGCATGAAATGTCCATTCAGCTACTCCCAGACGGCCCCTGCAGCCCCACAGCTCAGGCCTTGATTATGCTGGCCATGCTGAGGTCCAGAGCCCCAGAGCAGGATGCATGATCCACTTAGGAATGATCCCCCCGTGACTTCAGGGCGTGGGGCAGAGCGCGGTTAGTTACGTCAGCACTGATCTCAGGCCTGAATTAGATTTCCCCTGGGCTGACTGCTGCTCATGGCTGAGGGGCGACAGACAAGTCTCAGGAGAGTGCAGCCCCTCCCTCTGGCCCGCGTGGTTCTGGAGGAGCTATGGCAGAGTCTGTGGTAAGGCCTAAACTATTGGCTTTCCAACCCTTTAAAAGAAGTTTGCTGCCGGGCATGGTGGCTCATGCCTGTAATCCTAGCTACCCAGGAGGCTGAGATCTAAGGACCATGATTCAAAGCCAGTCTCATGGACTAAAAGTCTGTGAGACTCTTATCTCCAATTCACCACCAGAAGACCAGAAGTGGTGCTATGGCTCTAGGGGTAGGGTGATAACCTAGAGCTGAAGAGCTCAGGGAAAATGGCCAGGCCCAGAGTTCAAGTCCCACCACTGACAAAAACAAGTTTGCCAAGTACAGTGGCACATGTCTGCCATCTCAGCGCTGGGGACATGAAAGTGGGAGCACTGTGAGTTTGAGGCCAGCCTAGGCTACAAAATGAGACCTTCTTCAACCAGAGAAGGAAAGAGGGGCAGAGACAGAAACAGAGATAGAGACAGGGAGAGATACCAGATATAGTGGCAGAGGGAGGCAGAAAGAGAAAAAGAGGGAGAGAGGAGGAGGAGGGAAGGAGGAAGGGAGGGAGGGAGAGAGAGAGATCCTAGATCCCATCTCAACAGAAAAGGCTAAGTCATGCTCAATCATCCCTGTCATTCCAGCTATGGAGGGAAACAGAAACCGAAGGCTCATGTTCTAGACCAGCCTGGGCAAAAAAAGCAAAACCCTACCTCAGAAACAGTGAAAGCAAAGAAGACTGGGCCTGGACTGGGTAGTAGAAGATCCCAATATCACCAAAAAGAGACAGAAAAAAAAAGTTCACCAACCCCTGCAGAGAAGATATGAGAAAACCCTTCTTTTGGGGGGCTGGAGTTCGAACTTAGAAGCTCCTGTGATAAGCAGGTGCTCTTCTTGTTGAGCCACACCTCCAGTCCTGAATTTTCTTTAGTTCCTATTGAGATGTGGCCTAACACAAGCCCACTCGAGTTAGGTTTCCCATCATAGCTACAATAATAGGCACCACCCATGGCATTCCACTCTCCTTTGCAAAGGGGTCCCGGCTTTTCTGCCCAGGCTGCCCTTGAACTTCATTCCTCCTGATCTCCGGCTCCTAAGTAGCTAGGATTACAGGCATATGCCACCAGTGCCTGGTGGAGAAAGAAATTCTTAAGGATATGGATGGTCACTGAAAAGAGGGAGAGAGAGAGGGAGAGAGAGAGGGAGGGAGCAGCCTGGCCCCTGGGGCAGGCATAGCCGGACTGCCTCACCCCCGGCCCCTCTGGGTACATGAAGCTACATCCAGTCCTGAGCCAGAAGCAGCCAGCCCTGCCTCCCTCCTGCTCTGGTGACCAGGAGCACAGGTCAGGAGCCTGTGGGACCCCAACTTCTCAGCCAGGAAAGGAGAGCCTGGTGCCACCGCGCTGCCCTGGGACCAGGGTTCTCATCTTTGCTCGTGGATTTGAATAATTCCATCTCACCGGTGGAAGATGCAGGCAGCTGGGGGCCGTGTTTAATGCTCTGGTTTTGGGGCACAAATCCACAGGAATGGCCCCGGGGGCTGTGGAAGTTCAGGAACGAGACCTATTTTGCTTCAATGACAGCAAACCACATTTGAACTCCAGCAAATTGAATTCTGGGTCCCAGTGCAATATTTCTAGTGATGATTTTGAAAACTAAAATTCGATTTTCAGTAATGAAGATGTAGCTTTGTGTGGGCCAGAGGTGGCCAGAGGCAGCAAGGCGCTGGCCGAGCCAAACACGCACAGCCATCAGAACAAAACCTGGGAGTCACCGCTCACAGGAACAAAAGCAGGCAGAAAACACCACTTCACTGTAGGCACGAGGCGGGAAGGGCCACCCTTGAAAGCCTTTATTCCCACGGGTCACTCCATGTCCAAGAAAGACCACACAAGGACCACACACACACACACACACACACACACACACACACACACACACACACACACGCTGATCAGAGCCCAGTTCCTTCACTCTCTTGCACAAACTGCCCTTGCCCATCTACACAGAGCTGGGCACTGTGTAGATGGCACCTAAAGGGTCTGTGCCTTGCACAGGAGCTGAAGAGCCAGTAGCAATGAATGGAGCTATGCAGAACCAGGGCTGGGGTTCTAACCCTTCAGACGAAAGCAGTTCTGACCCCTGCAGAGTCTCCTACTAAGACACAGGAGCAATATACCTGGCCAGTCAGGCCTGGGGCCAGGAAGCCCTCACTCTGCCTCTTCTCCAGGGTTCCGGAACGTTCCATCTGGACAGTGAAGGCCAGGTCAGCCCCATTATCTGGCCCCGGAGGTGGGTCACAAAAACCTGCTATGGGAGATGAGGGACTCCATTCCACCCTCCAGAAAATTCCCCACTAGGTCCTCCCACATGACCCTGTGAACGGGCTGTGGCTCGCTTACTTAGGTGTGCTCTTGTCTTCAGTGGGGTGTGTGTGTGTGTGTGTGTGTGTGTGTGTGTGTGTGTGTGTGTGTGTGTGTAATGAACACGTAATGCCATGATAATCTTCGTAACACTTTCTATGGAGCTGGTCCCGGGCTCTTCTCCTTCAGCTCATCACCTCCAATGCTACCACCACAGTGCCCAGCAGACCCTGCTCATAGGAGGCGAGTGTGCCCTGCTCCTGTCCGTGCAGGGGTCCCCCCAGCCCCCCTTCCTGTCACCGAGGGGAGGCTCCGTGCATTTTCCATACACAGCTATGGACGCTCTTGTTTGTTGTTCTTCCCCGATGAGCTCATGCTTCCCGTGTTATTTTGTACCATATGGTCTCCCCGGGCTGAATGTGGAACATCTTTCCATGGCAACCCAGAGAGCTGGGAGACCACAGTTCAGGACCACCAAAAATCCATCCTATGGAGAGGCCAAGATGCAACTGCCTCGCCAGCTACTCGTAGACACGGACGTTGACACAGCCCGCCGCCCACCTCTGTGCTGCCCACGGGAGGGGTGGCTCGAGGTCACACCCTCCAGGAGGACCCAGGCCCACACCAGACATTCCTGCAGAACCAGGCAGGTGTCCCATCCATGCTAACCGACCTGCAGCAGGGGCCTTGCCCTGAGTTCTATCCCTAGTACCTGGCAAACAACAACAATGACGAGGCGCATGCTAGCTACTTGGGAGTAGATCAGAAGATCAGGGTTCAAAGCCAGCTCTGGCAAGAAAGTCTACCAAACTCTTCTTTTTTTTTTTTTTGGCCAGTCCTGGGGACTGAACTTAGGACGTGAGCACTGTCCTTGGGCTTTCCTCAAGGCTGGAGTTCTAGACTTGAGCCTCAGCACCACTTCCAGCTTTTCTATGTATGTGGTACCAAGGAATCAAACCCCAGTCTTCATGCACGCTAGGCAAGCACTCTACCACTAAGCCAAACTCACACTATGAGACACTTATCTCCAATTAACTACCAGGAACCTGGAAGCGAGCTGTAGCTCAAAGTGGTAGAGTGCTAGCCTTGAACAAAAGAGCTCAGGGACAGGGCTCAGGCCCTGAATGATCAAAAACAAACAAACAAGACAAAACCTACTTAGTGTATGTGGTACTTAACTTTTATCATCAGCGAGGCTGGATGTCTCTGATATAGGCAATTCCTGTCTGTGTTAAGTATCCTTGCATTAATATGGTGGCTCTAAGGAATCAAAGTAGCCTGGATGTGGCTCTGGCCAGGAAGGTGGTCTTGGTTGGCGCCTAACTGGAGAGAGGGGTGCTCTTTTGTAAACATGGTGGGAATTTTTTCTCCTTCCCATTGGTCCTTTTATTGACTTCTCTTTGTGCCAGTTATTGATCTTTGTGCTTGACCTCGGGACCTGAGGGCTGTCCCTGGGTTTTATTGCTCAAGGCTGACATCTACCACTTGAGCCACAGCGCCAGTCCCTTTTTTTTTTTGTGGTTTATTGGAGAGTCTCATCTCATGGACTTTCCTGCCCAGGCTGGCTTTGAACCACGGTCCTCAGATCCCAGCCTCCTGAGCAAGCCAGGATTGCAGGGCTGGGTCACTGGCATTCTACTTCATGTCCGCAGTTTTTAAATCCAACTCATTTTACAAAATCAAGGTCAATGCACACAAGAAGCTCTGTTGTGGCTCCTGTGGGGCCTGAGATGGAATTCGCCGTCTGGGATGCACACCTGGGGTCACAGTCCACAAACTCCTGGGTGCCTTGGGACAGGGACGGATTTCTGCACCAGGGCCTCCAGAAACTGGCCTGTGGGGACAGTTTTATGTGGCCTGCCCTTTGCAGTGAAGCTAGGTTACATAAATCAAGCTATGTTCTTTGAGCTGAAAATGTCAAAATATGAAAAGTGAAATAAAAATCCATAAACCCGGGCTAGATTGCTTCAGCGTGCCCCCACCTGCTCGTGTGCGTGTGCCTCAGAGAGACTTGCCTGTGTCTTGTGATTGTTTTCTCAACCCATTGCTTTCTTCTTTCCTTTTAGACAGAACCAGTACGGGAACTCAGGTCTCATCCTTGCAAGGCATTGTGCTCTCCCACGAAGCGAAAGTTCCTGCTCCTTCCTGAACCTGTTGTTTTGAAGCTAGAGTATTACGTTTTGGCTTGGGCAAGCACCTTAATGTCCTGTTTTAGGCTTCCTATGGTAGCTGTGAAGCCAGGCATATGCCACCACGCCCAGCTGCTTCAAAGTTAGCTAGAATTTATCTCTGAAACAAAATGCAGGCCAGGTGTGGAGGATGCATAACTGTAATCTCAGCTACTCCAGAAGGAAGAAGTTTGAAGTAGAAGGATTATAGATGAGGCTGGCCTTTGGCAAAAGCACAAGACCCTACCTAAAGAGCAACTGTAACAAAGGGCTCAGATGTATAGTACCTGCCTAGCAAGCCAGAGGCCCTGAGTTCAAACCCCAGGAGCACCAAAAAGACAGAGAAGAAGGAAAGGAGGGAAAGAGGGAAGGAGGGAAAGAGGAAAGGAGGGAGGGAGGAAAGGAGGGAGGGAGGGAGGGAGGAAGGGAGGAAGGAAGGATAGATTTACTACAGTCTTACCTATAAATAAACTAAACCCTAGGCAATCAGCAGGAGGATGGCTGAAAACATTTGTACATACCCAGGCAGTGAATATTAGGTTTTCAAGGACTGCATAAATTATGATATAATGTTCACTGGGGAGATACAGGGCCACAGCGTGAAGCTGATTTTTCTGTACATTTTTTTAAGAAGAAAAAGGCTGCAAGAATAATTAGCCATCAAAAAGCAAACAAAATACTCTCCTCTAAAAGTTAAAAGTCCCGATCTCAGAAGGCTGGAAATACAGGGGTTTATTTCTTTTCCTACATCTGTCTGGATTGTCTAATTTTCCATAATGTACATACATTCTTATAACTGGTACAAAAGGAATTTGTAAATTTTTTTTGTTGGCCCTGGGGCTTGGACTCTGGGCCTGAGTGCAGTCCCTGAGCTCTTCAGCACAAGGCTACCACCTTACCCCTTGAGCCACAGCACCATGTCAGTTTTCTAGTGGTTAATTGGAGATAAGAGTCTCATAGTCTTTAGGCTTTGAATGGCGATCCTCAGATCTCAGCCTCCTGAGTAGCTGGGATTATAGGTGTGAGCCACTGTACCCACTAGGAATTTGCAATTATTACAGTTATGAAAAATATATCAGTATTATTTCCTAACATAATACACATAATATACAAAGCTGCCATTTGTTAAGAGTCTAGCAGGTATTTTAGATGGTTTTATTTTATATTGACAGCAGCCAAGGGGAGCAGGTACCATGAGTGTCTACATTTGCTAATAGGAAAAGAAAGCTTCTAGAAATGAATGCTCTGTCTGCAGCTCTGTTCTGTTAGAAATCTGGGCACAGGCCTGGGTCCTGAGGAGGCTATACCTAGACCCAAAATCTACGCCAGGGACCCAGAAATGGATCCAGAAAGCAGGGCTGGAGAAGGGATGTCAGATATACTCTGCAACCAATCATTTCTATGCTCCGTGTAATAGAATTCCACGTGTCTCTCAATTTCTAACTGAGCAGCTGTTCTGATCGCTGGTGGTTGGCCTTTGGCAGAGAAGTGGCCTCCTCTTGCCCATTGCTGTGAGAGAGGCTGGGGGCAGGGTAGCATCCCTGAGCTCCAGGAAAGTCCTCAGATCTGGGCCCTGTCCAGGCCCTGCCCAGGCCTGGAGGATCACAGCAGTGTGTCCTGACTTCCCTTCTGCACTCGTGAAAGACAATGGCACTGTGCCACCTGTCACAGGTTGCTGCCTGGCACGGCAGATGCCTGTGATTCATAGGCCCCACCATGCCATGCAATCCTGCCGAGCACGGAGAAGCCACATGGGGAAGGGGAGGAGGGGGCGAGTGTGCCATGCTATGCCCACGGCGGGCACTGCCAGCCTTCTGGGTCTGCCATGCAGAGTCCCTGTGTGGTGTCGCTGTCAGGGTAAGATGTGACTCGTGGGGTGCATGCTGGCTGCCCACGCTCCCCAAACCTGGGCCCTGAAATCAGCCACAGCCCCCAAGTCAGATCAGACCCACACCAGAAACACTGGTGTCTACACAGACACACACACACACACGAACACACACACAAATTAACTATAAATTAACATTAATTGCTTGAAGGAAGCAGAAACCTTTCACACAAGAAGCTCACAAACAGCCACAAGGAGCCCGGCGCCAATGCCTCATGCCTGTAATCCTAGCAACTTGTTGAAATCTGAGGATCATGGTTCAAAGCTAGTCTGGGCAGGAAAGAGACTATCTTTACTTAGAAACCAAAAACCAGATGTGGAGCTGTGGCTGAAGTGGTAAAGCATTATTCTTGAGTGAGAAAGCTCAGGGCCAATACCTAGGCCCTGAGTTCAAGCCATAGTACTAACAAAGAGAGAGAGAGGGGAAGAGAGAGAGCGAGATACAGAGAGACCACAAGGGTTCAGGGCAGAGGGCTGGTGAGAGATTAGTTTCTCTGGCTGCTGGGTAGAGGATGGCTGGCCTGTGGACTAAGGGTGGAGGCAGTGAGGCCAGGAAGGAGGCTATGGGAGGAATCAGGTGAGACGGGGAGCTGGCCCGGGAGGGGTGGCCTGAGGTTGGGGGGGGTGCCTTCCAGAGCAGGGCTGGCTGCCAGTAGGGTGCGGTCTTTGCCCCTGCCTTGGCTCTGGGTCCCATTCTGCCATGTTCTATATAGTGAATTGGTTTCATGGTTGTGGCATACAGTATTCCCAGGATGGAACCACCAGTGCACCTGAGCAATGAGAGACAGCACAGTGCAGCGCCCCCTCCTGGGCGGAGGCCAGGGGTTGCAGAACAGCAGGGCACGGCGGCCAGGAAGGAAGCTTTGCTAACTATACTGTTCAAGTACTAAATCTAACAGTGCCCTTGGCCAAGGCAAATTCCCTTGCTAGGCATTTAGCTTCTACAAAGCAAGGGGCAACTTAGTAAAGGGTATTTAACTAGCAACTAGTCACTCAGGTATCTCCTTCCGAGCACAAGTCTCCTTGGACAAGGCTCCGTGGGCGCCTTTTCAAGCATGCCCTGGAGAGATGAAAAGAAGTCCCAGGCGGAAGTCCCAGGCGTGGACTCCCGAGCCTGCAGGCGGCCTGTTCTGGGCTCAGGAAGGGAACCTGCTGTTTTCTGAGAGGCTGCCAGCTTGTCCCTGCAGGGAGAGACTGTTCTGTGCCTGGGACATTGCCTCCTGGACGTTCTGTCCCGGGAGAACAGGCCTGGAGCCCGGCAGCAGGGAGGATGCATGCGGCCCTCCCCCTCCTCCTCCTGCTGCCCCTTCTCTCCTCCTTCCTCCCCCTCCTCCCCTTCCTATTCTGTACCATGTCAGCTGCAATTCTGACATTTATGTGGGGAGGGAAGGAGGGTGGGAGAGAGAAAGAGAGAGAGAGAGAGAGAGAGAGAGAGAGGAGAGAGAGAGAGGTTTAAGAACAAAGAGCTGAGGTCAGACGCAGGGACTCACACCTGTAGTCCTGGCTACAGAGATTAGGAAGCTCATGCGACCCCATCTCAACAGGAAGAAGCTGGATGTCGTGACATGGGGCTTCCCACCCAGCTGTGGAGGGGGAGTATAGATAGGAGGATCACAGTCCAAGCCAGCATGAACAGAAAAGAGACCCCACCTCAAAAGAGCCAGACCCACCTCAGAAACAGCCAGAGCAAAAGGGACTGGAGGCATGGTACAAGGGGTAGAGTAAACTCAAACTCAGCTCCAACTCCAGTACTGTCAAGAAAAATAAAAGGCAAAGAGATAAACAGGAGCCATGGTGTCCGCCTGCCATCCCAGCTACTGAAGAGACCAAGGAAGGAGATCCCCTGAGCCAGAAGCTCAAGGTAGACCTGGGCAACATGGGGAGATGGGAGGGAGGGAGGGGAGAGCAGGGAGAGGGAGAGAGGGGGCAAGGAGAGAGAGGAAGACGAGGGAGGGAGAGAAGGGGGAGAGAGGGAGAGGAGGGGGGAGAGAAGGGGGAAGGAGAAAGAGGGAGAGAGGGAGAGGAGGGGGGAGAGGGAGGTATGAAAACCTGGAGTGGCCAATGCAAAGGGATTTGGTGTCCAGCAGTTTTGATGGCCTCGAAGCTGAGGAGACTCTAACAAAGGAGCACAGGAGCTCTGTGCCTCTGCTTGCTCATCCACAAAATGGGCCCATCCCATCCCTGGCTACACAGGCTAAGTGTGAGAATCAAAGGCGGCCACACATGCATGTGCATACACACGCATACACACACACACACACACACACACACACACACACACACACACACACACACACACACACAGAGTTCCCAGGGGCCATTCATCTGAAGTTGACTTGAGGTTTGGGGCCATCTTGAAAGCTCTACGAATTCTTTGGCCATCAGAGCAAGGTTTGAACACTGCTCCCCTTGCCTGAACCTGAGCCATGGTCAAGATGAAGCCTGGATATAGAGCTAGATGCCACCTCCCTCTCTGGGACACATGTTAGCGTGTCCTTAAGTTCCCATGCAACAGGAGAGATGAGTCAGGCACCTGTAAACCATAGCTTCTCAAGAGACTGAGATCTGGAAGATGGCAGTTCAAAGCCAACTCTGGACATGGTACTCCACCTCCAAAATAATCAGCAAAGAGCAAGGCCAGAGGTGTGACTCAAGGGGCAGAGCACTAGCTGAACAAGCCTAAGGCCTGGAGACCAAACTCCAGTATTGGCAAAATGAATAAAATAAGATAAAACAAACAGAATGCTGGTCGCTACCTCATGTGCTTCCTGTCAGAATAAAGACGTGGATCTGTCTAAATTCAAGGAACAACCCTGGGCTGTGGCCTGCCTGCCATCCGCCATGCCAGCTGGGCCCGAGACAACGGCTTCATCTCCCTGGCTCTAGACATCTCCTCTGGGGGCCGCCTTCCTCCCTCCAGGCAGCCAGCTGTGTATAATAAACACACTTAGCTTTTATGGCCCTGTGATGGTCTGGACATAAACCACACACTGTCCTGAGGGATGACGGCTGGGCTGGACATTCCCTGTGCCGTGACAGCTGGACACCATAGGCTAGGACTTCCATGGCAGGTGTCTCCCTGCATAAAACCACACGTCACCATGTCAACGAAGCCATTCCATGCCCCCGTCTCTGCCTCCCTCTGTCTTCTCTGCTCCCCCTGAACTCAGGGCTCCCTGCCTTGGTGCCTGCCCCACGCCCTGCTGGCCTAGGCACCTACAGGGCACCTGGCAGTATCTCACAGCCACCTGGTCTCTGCCCTGATCTCTGCCTCCACAGGCTCTGTCTTGGCTGGCCCCAGAGGCCTTCCTTGGTTGACTTGCTCTCCCTAACCTCAGGGACAGCTCGGCCTCTGTGCGCCATGGCGACCCATGTCCTGTCTCTCTGCAGGTGAAACGGCAGCTAAAACCATCGTTCCATGTCCTGCAGCCCATCCAGCCACAGACTCCCTCAGCCAATGCCCAGAGCTGGGCCTGCCCTGCGCCTGGCTTTGCCCTGGGTGGGGTGGAGTGGGGGACAGTGGTGAGAAAGACAGAATTCCTGGCTGGGGTCATTTCAAGGTCATGCAATGACGTAGACATAGTTAGCCCTCCTCTCTGCTAATTGTGTTCCCAGCCAAGGACTTTCCCATAGCAGGAAAGCCAGCCCAAGCAGAAGAGTCTTATCTCCAAAGATCCACCAAATAGCTAGAAGTGGAGGCATGGCTCAAGTAGTAGAGTGCCAACCTACTAAGCTAAGGAACAGTGCCACACACACACACACACACACACACACACACACACACACACACGCAGTGTCTCAGCCATGGGCTGCGCACAGAAGACGTCCCAGCTCTACAGCCCACTCAGTTTGAACCATGGGCAGAGAGTGGCCTAAACCACTCTGCTCACTAACAGGTGTGCCTGCGACTGCATGCTTGCTCGCCTTCAACCCACAAAGACATCTGCAGAAATTCTTTTCCTCTTTCACTTGCTTTTTAAAAATATCCACCCAAGCCAGCATGTGGTTAGCAGGAACCGGCCGTGTCCCTTAATCAAAGGACAGTGCAAGCTGGGCCCCCCAGGGCACTGTGTCAGCGTGTGTGAGGGAGAAGGCCTGCCATGGCGACAGCACTGTGGCTATGCCCCCTCTCCACAGCACCAGCCACCCAGCTGGGAAACATGGAGCCTTGAATTCTTTACTAGTAAAATGCCCCAAGCTTCTGCCCTGGAGTTAGCAGTGCCGTGAGCGGTGATTCACGGCCAGCGTCCAGACCCTGTGCTCAGCCTGATGCCCTGTCCTGGCACCAGCCACCCTGCCTGTCCCCAGGTCGCAGAGGCCTACTTGCATTGCAAGAAGCCAGAAGGAGCCAGGGTACACAGCAGGCCCACATGCAGGTGCTGGATGCCCCCAAGCAAGGCGAGGTCATGGGGTGCCCCTGGGGAAAGCAGGCAGAGCCACACAGGCAGTTGGGTTTTAGAGCACGTGCTAGGTACCTCTTGCTAAGCCCTCCTCTGGAAACAGCCTTCGGTTCTGGTCTGATGGGTGGGAGGGGAGAAGAGGGCTAAGCCCTGGAGGAGGAAGAGACGGAGGGGCTGCGGCTCCCCTCCTCTCTTCCTTTCCACAGGACCTGGGGCCCCTGCTGTCCTAACCCCCCCCCCCACACACACACACTGCAGTCCAGAGCAAGAGGGCACACTGAAGAACCGGGCCATGAGTGACTGTGCAGATCAAAGCCCCCGACCCTTAGCCAGCACAGTGGCTCACGCCTGCCATCCTAGCTACTCAGGAGGCTGAGATCTGAGGATCACAGTTCAAAACCAGCCCGAGCACTAAAGAATGTGAGACTCTTATCTCCATTTACCCACTAGAAAACTGGAAGTGATGCTGTGGCTCAAGGGGTAGAGCACTAGCCTTGAGCTGAAGAGCTCAGGGACAGCACCCAGGCCGAGTTCAAGTCCGACCCCCCCCCCAAAAAAAAGCCCCATCCCCAGGATAAGGTTAGGGGTGCAGAAAGCTTACAGGGAAAAGGCATGCCAGCCACAGCAGAGAGGCGGATGTGGGGAATTGGCAAAGCAGGGAAGGAGGCAGGCTTTGGATGATGTGGGGGGCTCAGGAGGAGTCCCAAGACAGAGGCGGCTTGTACGTGGAGTTAAGGGCCTGGCACAGGGGCCACTGGGTGTGGTGTGGGCACTGGGGCCCTGGGGCAGCACTGACACTGTGGGCATGGGGCAGAGCTTGGCTAGCGACAGGCTCTGGTCAGGGTAGGAACAGCTGGGTCACAGCCGGGCCCTTATGCTGCCACTGTCCTTGATATCCACGGTTACTTTGAGAGGCAGTAATAAAAGTTTTAATTAAACATCTGCTAGAGGAGAGACAGCCTTCATGAAAAAGTAATCTGCTGCTTCCTCTTGAAAAATGGCCAGTTTTAAAGATGGCCCTGGAGAAGAGACGGAAGCATGGCACCTGATCAAGTGGAAGGCCAGCTTTGTCCTGGCCGCAAAGTGCCCGGGCCCTCCGTTCAGCCTGGCACCTGTCCCGGGTGCATACTGCAGGCTTCCAGTGAGGTCCAAGTCCTAGCATGGGGCTGGGAGGGAGAAGAAGCGGTCTTTATCCAATTACCAACCCTGTCAACACAGGCTGAGCACAATTGGTTCTCAGGCGCTTCTTTAATATTCTCTTAATGAGGGGTAAAAATAGGCTCTGCCTCGGGGCCTCTCCTCTTCCGTAGCCAGTGCCTCATTTGTGAATATGCTAATACCCTGGTAATTAAAAGCCTTAAGATTCTGCTTAATGACTGCCGCGGGTGGAGGGGAGAATTACAGGGGTGTGGGGGGGGATTCATATGCACAGGACCCTCCCTCCATGGGCCAGCCACGCCTCCTCTGGACCTGGAGGGGTGCCAGCTCCTGCCCAGCTCCGCCCCTTACTGTGGGACGTGTCCCACACAGGTGAGGGCCCCTTCCCCCTCCTGCAGAGCAGGCCCAGCCACAGGCCTGGGGGCTCTGGAAATCCCTCACTGGTGCCCCCTGGGATACCAGAGGATTCACAGCAGGCTCCTGATCTCCATTCTCTCCTGGGGACACTCGACCCAGGCCGGGCCCGGTCCTGGGATGGAAGGAAACACAGCTCTGCACACCTGTGCAGAGCGAGGTGTCAGGTTAGATGTGAGCTTGCAACGGAGGACAGTCTTCCTGCCCCACGTTCAAGACAGGGGATGGCGGGCTCAGGAAGCCAGCCTTGGAGGACAGCCTGGTACATTCAGCAACCATCTCAAACTAGAGACCAGGGGCTCAGGGACAACAGAAGCATCACTTTTTTTTTTTTGGCCAGTCCTAGGGCTTGAACTCAGGGCCTGGGCACTTTTGCTGGGCTAGTGCTCTGCCACTTGAGTCACAGCACCACTTCTGGTTTTTTCTGACTATGTGGTACTGAGGAATTGAACCCAGGGCTTTGTGCATGCTAGGAGCACACGCTACCACTAGGCGACGCTCCCAGGCATTGCTTTCTTGAGGCTACCAAGGCCCAAGATGTAGGAAGAGACACTGTTGTCTGGCTCTGGTCACTGGCTGTAGTTTTCCCCAGTCGTCCAGAGGCCGAGAGGCTGCCCCCACTCAGGACGTGTCAGGACTACATCACTTCCCAGCACTGCTAGGACTTGAGCATGGACGGGCAGGAGGGGGACCTTGGAGGGGGAGCCCCACCCAGAGACACGTGCCATGTTCAAACATTCGGTCAGTTTTACTCAGTGGTCATGGATGATTTATTTAGAGTAAATATAATGTTAAAATAAACCACACATTACCCGGCTTGGAGCGGTCTCTTTACATTCTTCTCGCTCCTCCTGCGAGCCTCTCAGACAGATAACAGTTCTTCCAGAATCACCTCTGCCTCCTTAACATAATCAGCTGTCCAGATCTTGAGAGGCCAGGCCCGGAGCTGGGGACCAGGAAGTATGATGTCCTGGTGTCTGCAGATAGAGAAATTGGGGTCCACGGCTGGAGAAGGTCAGGGCCTGGTTCTGAGGAGATTCTTAAGCCGCCGGTGACATTTCAGAGCCAGGGCTGATGTGAATGCTACACGCTGAACTCCTAAATGCAGCGGCAGAACAGAGGGGCTTCACTGGTGCTTTGTAGAACCAGTTCTGATGGAAGGCTCCCTGGACAGGATCAAAGCGGTCCTGCCTGGAAAGGAGTCCTTGTGTGTTCTTCAGCCCTTTGTGGAGCATTTGTGCCCCCACTATGTGATGAAGGCCCGCCTCCTCCTCCTCCTCCTCCTCCGCCTCCTCCTCCTCTCCCCCCTCCTCCTCCTCCTCCTCCTCTCCCTCCTCCCCCTCCTCCTCTCCCTCCTCCCCCTCCTCCTCCTCCTCTCCCTCCTCCCCCTCCTCCTCCTCTCCCTCCTCCCCCTCCTCCTCCTCCTCCTCCTCCTCCTCCTCCTTCTCAGGTCACAATATGGTAATGGATGTGGAGTGCTTGACCCTAAATAAAGCATTAACCTTTCCATGTCCATCTCCTCATCTGTCAATGGCCGAAGTCATCACATGTATTAGAATTTGCCAGTGCATTTGACCCAACATCTGCAGAAAGCCAGAGGCGTGCAATGCTGTAGACAAAGTTGGATGCCAAAATAAGTTTGGAGAAAATCAACTTAAAGGAAGTTTCTCTGCTGCAGGACTTTCAGAGCCTTTATGGAAGGCGATAGAATTTTCTTTCTTTTCCTTTTGTTTTTTTGGTTGGTCATTGGGCTTGAACTCTGCACCTGGGCACTGTCCCTGCCACTTGAGCTACAACGCCACTTCCAGTTTTCTGGTGGTTAATTGGAGATAGGCGTCTCATAGATTTTAGTGTCCGGGCTGGTTTTGAACCATGATCCTCAGATCTCAGCCTCCTGAGAAGCTAAGATTGCAGGTGTGAACCACCAGTGGCCAGCTAGAATTTTCTTTTTTGAAGAACTAAATTGTGCATTTTCTGGGTGTGGCTTGTGGAAGGCGCAGGAATACCAGGTTTGGCAGGAAGGGGTTCCCCAATGTAGAAAACAAAGCAGCTGGGGTGTCTGCAGGTACGTCAGAAAAAAATGCTGGTGTGGGGTTCAGCGGGTCCTCCAGCAGCAAGGAAAGAAGGTGGGTTCTGGGAGCAGGGGAGGGATGGGGGGGAAGCGGGAGGATCTTGGAAAACCAGAGACAGAGGGGTGATTACGGGGGGGGGGGCAGGGTGAGGGGAGGGACGACTGTCCCGACAGCCCATCCATATAGCAGCACGTAAACCATCCCCACCACACGGAAATGTAGTGTTTGGTGTGCTTAAGGTTTGTAAGCTAGATCTCTACTGAAGGAAGAATGAATGAATGAATGAATGAACGAATGAATCTCCCAGACAAGGCAAAGGGCATGCCATGACTCTCATACTGCTGCGTCTGCTGTGGGATGAAACCGCACAGTGAGTCCGAGGTGGTAACGGGGGAAAGGAGGAGTTAGTTCTCTACCAAGGGTTCACAGTGCATGCCCAGCCTGCCAGCCACCATAACCGAGGGAAGATGCTCGGGACGCAGCCTACACTTCTCAGAAGAGAAGATGCTAGAAGGCGGAGGCCATGCTGCCTGGAGCATGGCAATCGTGGGGTACGCACAGGAAAAGTGAGCTCGGGGAACTCTGAGTTAGGTGATTCCTCTCACTTAGTGACTCCTCTCCCGGGAGTTGTGTAAGGATTTAATTAATGTGACAATGGTTCAGAAGCCTGGCACAGTGGCTCACGCCAGTAATCCTAGCTACTCAGGAGGCTGAGATGTGGGGATGGTGGTTCAAAGCCAGCCTGGGCACTGAAGACCATGAGACTCTTATCTCCAATTAACCACCAGAAAACTGGAAGCGGGGCCGTGACTCAAGGGGTAGGGTGGTAGCCTTGAGCTGAAGAGCTCAGAGACAACGCCCAGGCCCAGAGTTCAAGCCCCATGACCAACCCTAACAAAAGAAAAGAAAAAAGTAGTTCAGAATTAGAAGAGGAGTCAGGGGTCCGAGAACCAGCCACAGGTGTGAGGCAAGGTTAAGGAAAGACTTCAAGTGGGGTGCCACGCCCCCCCACAGCCATGGCTGCGTGGCACAGCTCTGCAGCCACAACCGTGAGGGCTAAGTTCCTGGATTCCCAAATCACCCTGCAGTCTCCCAGCCTCCCACTTCACTGTGGGCTCAGCTTTAGCCCTTCTTCCCTTCCCTCGGCCCTGCCTTTCTTTCTTCTTTCCTTCATTCTTCTTTTGGAGAGAAACAATCAATCCTAAAGGAGCCCTAGCTTTCCTGCAGGTGAGAAAGAATTGTCCCCACCTCAGAGCTTATCATTACTAAGCATGCTCATCTCTGGGTGATTCCCCCCCTCCCCAAACCAAAAATATACTAACATTTGCAAAAGAGAATTTATCTTTACCTAAAACTATAATTAAGTGGCTGCCGGCGGTTACCTTGGTGACATTTTTTTAAAGTCCTCCACTACAGCTCCCCACTCTGGATAATACAAACTTGGCAGCCAAGTAAGTCAACAGGTTGCCGAGGAAACTGTTGCCTTGACAACCATGGAAGATGGAGGGGGCCGGCAGCATTGGGGAAATGTCAGAGCAGCATGGCCACTGAGGAGGAGTAGCCCCCCTCCCCACCATGATTGGGCAGCCACCAACCACGCAGGGTCACTAAGCCAGGGACAAAAGTGACTCTTCAGGACCACTAGGCATTGTCCATGCCCAGGCCCCAGAGCACAGGAAGATTGCTATGGAAACTGTCCATCTGGGGAAACTGAGTCTGTGTGCCCTGCAGTCCAGAGTCCTGGCTCCAGATTCAGAGGCTTCTCTGTGCTTTAAAACCTCTGCCAAAAGGACCAAAAGCCCGGGATGATAAGCAACACTCCCAGAAGCTGCCCCTGTTCCTGCCAGGGCAGCTCCAGGCTTGGGTGCCCAGGCTGGGAGAGGCACACCTGCCAAGACAGGATGCTGAACTGCTGCTTACGGCTAAAGAGTGCGATGGCAGATTCAGCCCTGCACCCTGGGACACCAGGGGAGGGGACACAGGCCTGAGACTGTGGACTCCCAGCTGGGGCCGGGCCTTGTGCTTGGGCAGCTGGGGAAGAGGAGCCAAGTGAGGCTTCCAGGGCTGGGCAAGGCCCCACCTTTCTCTGCCCCAAAGAGGCAGCAGGAAGCACTCCCGGGAACAAGGTCGGCTCCACACCGGTTTGGGAAGATTAAAGAGGCGTCCTGCCAAGATGCACAGAGAGCCACCCTTGGCCAGGGTGGGTGTCTCATCTCCCCAACTCCCCTACAAGGCCCTGTCATGAGCCCTGCAGAGGTAGGAGGGAGGCAGGCCATCCACCCAGAGGACTCGTGGTCTGGACATTCCAATCCACTGTGGCCACCAACTGTGCAGGGCCACCACGGGCCAAATGCGCCTCCCGGCAAATTCTTCACTGGTGAGAAATGAGGGCGTGGCGGCCAACGCCTGTCATCCTAGCAACTCTGGAGGCTGAGATGAGAAGATCACAGTTCTATTCAAAGCCAGCTAGGGCAGGAAAGTCCATGAGACTCTTACTTCCAATCAATTTGCAAACAACTGGAAGTGGAGATGTGGTGCAAGCAGAAAAGCACCAGCCTTGAGTGAGAAAAAGCCAAGCAAGCTGTGACTCACTCAGCCACACAGATGACAAGACATACTTGCACTGGCATGGCTCATGCACGCACAATCCGTCTGCTCCCCACAACATGCTGAGTGACGAGCACTCATCTTACAGATGGACGAGCCAGGCATGGAGAAAGCACATGGCCAATCCAGTACAAGCCACCAGCTGATAGCCAGGGCTGGTCTCCGGGTCCCACCTGCCCTGACCCCCTGGCTCTGGGCAGGACTCGCCTTTGCTGTGTCTGTCTTTTCCCCACCCCACCCCAATTTCCTTTTCCCCCCTTTGTCTCCTTAAATATGCACTTGATTTTCCACTGGGGGCAGTGGACCCCTGCCTCTGGGGACACAGGACGGTGTCTGGAGGCATTGGGGAGCTCATGGCTGAGAGATCGGGGCTACTGCATGCCTGCCTTGAGCACTCAGGACAGCCCCACATACAGAGGAAGGTCTGGCCTCACAGACCAATGGGGCCAAGGCCTGATGCATGAGTGTGAGCCCCCAGACTCACCTCTGGCTGCTCCCCAAACCCAGGGTGCCAAACACAAAGACATGGTGAAGGGCAGAGAAAGGAGATTCCTTACATGGCAGCCAGAGCAGCTCTGCAGCCCATCTTTGGATATACACACGAGCTGAAGCTTTAAACAGACCAAGAACTAGGGAGCAGGGGTAAGGGAATGCAAACACAGTCCCAGGAACAGGTGGGGAGTGCCTCAGAGCTTTGCGAATAGGTGTGGCCGTTTCCTCCCTGAGGGAAGCAGCCTGGGTGGGATAACCAAGCCCCCATCACTGACACCCAGCACTGGCACATCTTCCCATCGTTTCTGGATTGTGTGCTGAGACCCCACTCAGGCCAAGGGACGCAGATCAGAATGAGGCTGGGATGGAAAGCTATCCTTCTGTTTCAAATGACTTTGTGGGCCCCGGTAGGGAGTGGGTGCCTCTCAGTGCTTCTAAGCTGCTGCCCCAGGCTGCAGCCATGGCCAAAGCATGGCTGGGATGCAGACGGTGCTTGCAGCAGAGTGTGCCAGAGGCTAATCAGACCGGCGTGGTGATGGAGGAGTCTGAGCAGTCCCCAGAACACACGGAGAGGGGCACAGAGCACTCACGGCCATCCTTGGCTCCAAATTTAATTTCATGAGAATCCATTAACTTTCAGGGAAAGCCCTGGGGTCCGCAAGGGAGTAGGTAATCTCCTTTTGAGGGCAAGGTCACACTGTGGCTGGACAAGGACATTCAGTGGCCATTGGAGCCCAAGAGGCCTAGTGATAAATGAAAGCCCTAGGAAGCCAGCTGCCCCAGCTCTCCAGAAACCTGGGATTGGTGGAAGCTGCGGCTCAGATTCTTTCTGCCCACGCGCTGCAGGATTTGCTGCAGGGGAGAGAAAGACATCCAGGAAGCGCAAACCCACCCACACCTGCCTGCCTGCCAGCCTGGCCATACAAATCCAAGATCTCAGGCCTCAGAACAACCTCGGAGAAAAAGTTTCACTCAACAACCTTTCCCACCTCCCCTGAACAAAGAACAAGTCTGAAGATTGGTGGAGGAGACCCAGAAAGGTCAGAATAAAGGGGGATGGGGGGGAGGGGGAAACCTCAGCCTCTAAACTCTGGAGCTAAACATAGCCCGTCACGTGCCATTTACAAATCCACACAACTGTGTAGACAACACTGTGGTAAGTGATTCCGTCCCCCCTGCTGATTAAACACAGCTTGATTTTTAAGTACTAAACAGCTACTTTCAGATGGGTCTTGGGGAAAAAAAAAGAAAGAACACTGTGATTTCTGGTTTTGATTGGCACAGTGGGGGGACCAATCACAGAGCTTCATCCCCAGCCCCCAGGCTTGCTGCTCTGGTACCTGGCTGCAGGAAGGGAAGGGGCAGCTGGGGGAGCCCATCCCCCCCAACATCCCAGAACCTTCCATTAGCCTGCTTTCCCCCAAACCAAGGAAGGCGGAATGAGATGAGGGTGATAAAATAAAGACACCACCCACCCCTAGGGCCCCAGGAATGATGAGGCATTTTCATGAGGCCCTGAGTTACATCCCTGCAAAGGAAAAAGTCAAATTATGTGTATGCAAATGGAACTTCAATCAAGCTGCTATTTAAAAAAGAAACTACTGGCTTAAGAGGCTAACACGGGGGGTTGCAGTTCAAGACCAACTCGAGCAGAAAACTTAGCAAGACCCCTGCTTATCCCGTGGTGAGTCGGTGGCTCACACCTGCCGTGCTGCCCGCTGCCCTGGAGGCTGAGATAGGGAGGATGTGGTGCCAGCCAGTCAGGGCAGGGAAGTTCTGGAGAGAGAAGCCTGGCCGTCGACCTGCGGAACTCCCATGATTCTAGAGGTGACAGGAAGCAGGTGGATCACAGCTCTGGGTTTGGCCTGGCAGGAAGTGAGAAGCCATTTCCTACCTACCCAGCGAGCACCAAGCCCTGCACTCAAACCTCAGGATCAACAATAACAACAAGCTAGGTACAAACAGGGAAGGTGGTTTCTATACAGGGATGGGCTCTGGGTTCGAATCTTGCCTCTCCTTACTGGGAGCTGTGGGACTCTGTGTCTCAACAGTTCCCGCTGGAGGAGGGGGAGGATTAAGGAGATGTGCTCTGTCCTGAGCCAGGTGGAATGAGGTGCGGTGAGCTGGGCCAAAGAAGGGAGACATGAATGGGTTTTAAAGCCTAGAAAGCTCCATCCCTTTCCCTTCCTATCCCCACCTCCCCCCCAGCTGCAGGCAGGACCTCAGGAGCTGGGGGGGGGGGTTGCTAGGCAATGACGGGTCTGCCCAGCCCCTGGCATGATCCATGACCCTATGGGGGCGGGGGGACCCCCTCATTCCACAGGCTGGAAGTCTGCAATGCCAACAGCCCCTGGGGAGTGGGCAAGCTTCCAGCCGAGCTGGAGGTGGAGAGGAGGTGAAACTTCAAAGTCTCATCTATCAGAGCCCAGGCTTTGCAGGAGAGGAACGCTGAACAAACCCTGTGTGAATGGATGGACGAGAGACTGAATGAACGAGCCAGCCAGGGAGCCAGCCAGGGAAGGACTAAATGAAGAAGCCCTGCCTGTTCTCACAGGTTTACAAGCTCACACTGGAGCTTGGATTCAGAAGCAGACAATGGAACCAGAAGGAGGTCCCTCAGACACTAAAGATAGCGGTGTGGTGGTGTATGCCTGAAATCCAAGGTTTTGGCAGACAGAGGCAGGAGGATAACAAATTTGAGGCCCAGCTAGGCTGCATATTGAGAACTTGAAAAGAACAAACAAAAGAGAGAGCGAGAAGAGACTGAAATTAGAACTACCAAAGATCCAATGATCCTAGGCTGTGTTTATTTGTACAGGAACAAAGTCAGCATGTGGAAGAGACAGCCACCCCCCCCCCCCCCGCCCCACTATTTACCACCAGCAAGAGCTAAAACCAGCCCAGGCATCCATCCGGAATGGGTGGGCACGGGGAGCACTGTTCAGCCATAAAAAAGGATGGAGTCCTGCCATTCACAAGAATCTGGAGGAACCTAGAAGACTGACCCAGCCCCACAGCCCAACCAGGACCCCAGAGCCTGCTGGAAATAATCTCCACAGAAAACATTAACCCAGATTATTAACGGGGGAGAGAGGGGAATCAGAATATCTTTCAGAATATCTTCACAAGCTAATGGCAATTAAAATGAAGCTTTTTTTTTTTTTTAAGTCAAAAGCGCCCAGAGCAGAAGTTAAATTCACATCAAAAAGAATTCTGAATTTCAATAATCCTATTTTTAAATTCTTAATAGGCCTTAGAAATCGTGTTAATTTAAATATCTAAATGACTGGCCACACACCAACACCTTGCCTGAAATAATTCACACCTTCAATCAACTCAGGAAATACTTTTATAAAAGAGAAAAAATCTCATGTACGTGTATGCATGTGTGTGTGTACGTGCACACACGTGTGTGTGTGTGTGTGTGTGCCAGTTCTACTGACATGATTTTCCAGCACTCTCTGCACCCTGGGCTGAAAAGACAATTAAAAAGAAGGCTGTGTCCCCAGATTTCAACTCTGATTGCAGTAACCTTTACAAACGAGCTGGAGAAGGTAAAGGAGACAGTGATGGCGCAGGTGCCCGCGTGGGGCCGCCAGAGCTGAGACATGGGACTCATCTCTCTAGAATAGTTTAGATAATGTGCAAATGTATTCTGAGTTTTCTCAGCTGCCTGAAGAAGACTGATGTTCTGTTTACATTCTGGAAGCCGAGCCGGGAGGAGGTGAATTCGGGCACATAAAGATTATGGGTGGGGGATGCGGCAGAGAGGTTGCTGAGCTGGGCACTGGTGGCTCATGCCTGTAATCCTAGCTACTCAAAAGGATGAGTTTTGAGGTTCAAAGCCACCCTTGGCAGGAAACTCTGTGAGTCTCTTATCTCTGATCAAGTACTCAGAAAGCCAGAAGTGGTGCTGTGGCTCAAGTGGCAGCGTACTAGCCTTAAGCAAAAGAAGCTCAGGGACAGCGTCCTGGCCCAGAGCTCGAGCCCAGGACCGGGGCGGGGGGGGGGGAGGTGGGGGGGGAGATTAGGAGAGAATCCGGGGCTGGTGGCTCACGCCTGTCATCCTAACTACTCAGGAAGCTGCGATCTGAGGATCCAAGTTTGAAGCCAGCTCTGGCAGGAAAGTCCATGAGATTCTTATCTCCAATTAAAAATTATTTCTACCAAAAAAAAATCCAGACGTGGAGCTGTGGATCAAGTGGTGGAGTGCCAGACGTGAGTAAAAGCATCTCAGGGACAGCATCCAGGCCCTGAGTTCAAGCCCCAGGACTGGCACCATAGAGAAAAAGAAAAAAAGAAATTAGGAGAAAAAAGCCCTTCCAGCTGGCTCTGAGCCCCAGCATGACAGGAATGTTCCAGGCCAGGCCTCGGGTTCTGAACATGGTGGAGGGACAGGCGTGGGTCACTGCAGGGGACGCCCCATCTGCTAACCACCACCCTCTTTGTCCTGGCTCCTCTCTCCCTCCTGCCAGTGTCTGATCTCACCTCTGCCTCACCCCAGGGCCTAGCCAATCAGCTCATGCCACCCCTTCCCAGCCCACCGTGATTGGCTGTGGGGTGGCACTCCCACTTATGTCAGCCCAACAAATCATATGCATAGTTTTTCCTATAACTATTAGAAAGTGATGTTTCCAGTTGGGCGGTGGCTCCCGCCTGTAATCCTAGCTACTCAGGAGGCTGGGGTCTGAGGATCGTGGTTCAAAGCTAGCTGGGCACTAAAGTCCAGGAGACTCTTCTCTCCAATTCACCAGCAGAAAACCAGAAAAGGTGCTGTGGCTCAAGGGGTAAGGCGGTAGCCCTGAGCTGAAGAGCTCAGAAACAGAGTTTAACTCCCATGACTGACAAAAATTAAAAAGTGGTGTTTCCCCGCCCCCAGCATAAGTAAAGCCCAATGTGTAAGGTGAGACCTGCTGGAACCTTCTAAGAGCTTCCTGAAAATGGAGCCCACATGCTGAGTAAGTCAGAGCTGAGGAACACAGACTAGCTTTTCTAAAGTCCTGGATCCAGCCATGCCTGAAACTTCGAAAGTTATCAAAATTGCAAACTGTTACGTCTTCTTCAAAAACAATTTTTTTCTCCTTATCTAGTTTTGAGTCGCGTTTCAGCTGCTTACAACCAAACAAAACTGCCTACCCCATTTAGGTTTTTAAAGCAAAACAGCAAATTCCCATGCAAAAACAAAAACAAACAAATAAAAAAAAAAACAACTACAACAGTCTCAAGAAAGTTTCTAGGCTGGCCCCTTGCATTTAGGTGTACACATGGTATACAATTTTTATTTTTGCATTCTTAGTAAAACTCCTGCTTTACTAATGCACCCTCCACTGAGAAACCAGGATGGAATGCAGAGAGCTCAAGAACACAAGAGGCCTGGAGGTGGCAGGGAAATATTCTTGTGACATTATGTATATATACATTCCCCAACCAAACCAAAATCCTAATATTAGATTTCATGTGCTACCGAGTAAACTTTTTCTCTTATAGAACAAATTGTTGCTATAGAAACAGATGCTTTTCTAGCAACCAATTCCTATTAGGGTTGCTATGGGAACAGATTAAGAAAATGTAGGAAAAGGTAAATGGCTAGCTGTTCAAGGCCCCCTCTGCCCCCAAGACCACAGAGGATTAAGTCCTAAACTCAGTACCTGGGGCCACCAGAGAGCCATCAACAGGCAGTTGGGACTCTGGTTGCTTTTTCTTTCCCGGCCAGGTTTTGCAGGTCACTGACAGCTAAGTCAACCCAGGGCTGTGTTGAAAGGGGCGGGTGGGCAGGAGTGTGGAGGAGTGGCAGAGTGGGTATAAAGTCGTATGTGCTGTGGCCACTCAGGCAGCGGGCATCATGCTTTGGGTAGAAGCCTCCACTTTGTGTGGACAACTTTCCACGGTGAGCGCGCTGCCGGCCGCGGGCTCGGGCCCCCTGAAGGAGCACTCTGCACGCTTTTCTTTCCTGCCTTTCTCCTGTGCTTCTGTTTCCAGAGTCTTCTACTACCGATGAGGGTCTGACCAGGGAAATAAGAGAGCTCCTACCAGTTCTCACTGACAACGAAGCCAGTACCGTGGATGGATGGATGAATGGACGCCCAGAGGGACATAGCAGTGGACGGATGGATGGATGGATGCAGATTCTGACAGCCACACAGCCACGATGGCCCCAGGACGGCCATCCAGGCACTGGAAACGAACTCTGCCAATGCTCTTTGTGAGCTGTGGTGAGAGCCCGGCTGGGGTAGAGTGGAGCCGCACCCCACTTTCACACTCACCCTGGCAGCATCGGAGTGGGATGCTGCTGCCAGGTGCGGGGACGGGGCAGAGGGCGTCTCGCCCGGGCAGCGCCAGCTCTCCCAGCTCCGGGTGCAGAATACCATCAGGGAGCCCGCGGCTGACTGGTCCACAGCCTCACCCACGGGGTGTTGTGGGGAGGCCTTCTCCACAGAAGCCACTAGCAAAGGATGCCACTGGGGGGAGCCTGCCCCACCCCCAGCCGTGGAAATTTGATTGACACCTGCAGGAGGGAACGAGAAGCCAAATGGCAGCTCCCACCCCGTGTGCCCTGTCATTGTCACATCGCCTAGAGAGTCCACAGCCCCTGCCCCCCATCCTCAGCACACAGAAGCCGGGTCATGGCGCCACTCCTACCCCCACCCCAGCAGTTTCCCATGACCTTCAGAACTGAAGCGCAGCTGTCACAAACCCAGGAGGGCCCTGAGAGCTCTTCCCACCACTGGCCCTGGCCTTGTTCTTTGCCATTCTCAGACACACCCAGCACAGTTCTGCCCCAGGACCTTTGCACATGTGGCCCTCCATCCATCCACACGGCTGGCTCCCCTGTGGCTGCTTCTTCACAAACTCTGGCTCTCCCCTTCAGAAATCAGCCGAGCCCTTGCTGCTCCGCTGGCTCTGCAGTTGTTCCCCTCCCACTTTAGAAGACAGATTTCGCACAGGGGCGAATTCTTATCTTCTCACAGCACCATGCGTGGAGACCGCCCTAACAACCTTTGCTGAGGGACCATCGACGGCTCTGAAGAGTAGGGAGAAGAGCGGGGAGCACAGGGAAGGTTCCAGAGCCTGGGCTCAGGCCACAGGAGCATCACAAGAGCCACTGCCCTGGGCCAGAAGTCGCCATTGGCTTCCTGCCCAGTGCAGGTGAGAGGGGTGGGGAGGCTCACATTGGCACCAGCACCACGTGAGAGTCCACCTCCCCGGGCCCCACTTCTCCCAGGACCTGCACCTGAAGTGCCCCCACTGCAGTAAGGAGCCTGGCAGGGGCCTGTCTGTGTCCTCTGCCTCCCTCGCCTCTGGGCTGTGTGACCCACCTGTTCTCTTATTTTTGTGTAAACCCACAGACAGGTCTGTGTTTGTATGAGAATTCTTACCAGGTTCCTAGATGAAGTACATCAAACTGGGCTCCTGCTACTCTTTACTCCTTTCTTTCTAATAGAATGCAGACTCGTCGGCCAGTGCTCCAGCAGCCTTTTTGTATCATGAGGCAACTATGAGAAAAGTGGTGATGGAAAACAGAAGTCCCAGGGCCTTGAAGATCAGGGCATTTGTCAGAAGAGTGTCACACAGCCTGCTCTGCACCCCACTCAGATGCACAACAGGGCTGCATTATGGCTTTCATAGGTCTTGAGTAGTTTGGCCTTTGTGAGTTCCTTCTGCCATATTAAAAAAATGCATTTAAAATCACATTTTTATGGCTGTATAGGTAAAAGGCTAAAATAATCCAGGCCAGATTTATTACATGCTTTGTTATTATCGCCATGACTTTATTCTTGTTTTAGAAGAAATAAAAATGTGGCCAGGTGAGGTGGTACTGCCTGTAATCCCAGCACTCAGGAGGCTGACGGGTGGAGCTGAGTTCAAGGCCAGCCTGAGCTGCATAGCAAAATCCTCTCTCAAAAAAAATATATATAAATAAAAGGAGGAAAGGAAGACAGGGAGAGAGGGAGGGAGGGAGGGAACATTTTTGTGGGCCTCTAAGAGTATCTGGACCTTTCATCCCCAGTGCCTAGACTTAAGCCTGCCATACCTGGCTCACTCCCTTTACCCTTTTCCTGTTTTCCAGCCCAGGAAACTGAGTCCAGAGGAGAACTCACAGATCTAGATTTGAATCCCGGCCCATCCCTCTGCAGCCTAAGTCTTAGCCTGGGACCCTAGGAAAGGAGCTATTTTTAGCCATCAGGACCCACGTTTGATGGAGCGATGATTATCTCTAATGCAAACACCGTGACTTCTGGGAAAACAGTTCTGATGAATGGCAGAGCCCAGCCCGAGCCCTCCTGGTAGCTCCTTTTTAATTTAATCTGCAGGATAAACCCCACAAAGAGGCATCTCTGCAGAGAAGGTTTGGAATCCACATCTTATTTTAGGGTTGGATTTACTCCTTCAACCCCAGAAAGAGCCTTAAGTCCGCTTCGCTTGACAGACTCCAGGATGGAAAGTAAATTATTTTTCTGGAAACAATCCTAGAAATAGCAGGGGCTGGGTTTGCTGACAGATACCAGAGGCGCTAGGGCGGAATATGCTTGTTTTCAAGGCACAAGCCTATTTTGAAACCAAGACTTGTCTGTGGACGCCAGAAGGAAAAATTGGTTTTCCAGACGGCAGCAGAGAACCTGGGAGCAAAACCCAGCAGGAGTGGGGAACTGATCCCAGGGTGTCCAGCCCCACCCCACACAGACGTCGCCTTCCTGTCCCCTCGCCACCAACAAAAGGGCAAGGAAACGTCAAAGACTCTGGTGTCACTTGTGCTCTGCAAACCCAGTTCAAAGCCAGCCCAGGCCCAACACAAAATCTGTGAGACTTGTATTTCCAATTAGCCAGCAAAAAGCTGACGTGGAGCTGTGGTTCATCTGGCAGAGCAGAGACTCTGAAGGTTTGCAAAGCGAGGTGGGGGCAGCCAACGCTCCCCAGACAGCCACAGGCTGGGGATCCGGGTGGACCCGGGCACACAACCCACTAGTGACCTGAGTCCAATCCCCGTCACCTTTCACCCTCAGCTGTCCCTCTATAAAATGGGGACCCACTCCCACTGTGCAGAGGCAGATTAGGAGGCTGCAGCTGCCTGCGCTGCGCTGGGTTGGAGGTGGCAGGGGACGGGGGTGGCAGGGCCTGAAGCCAGGACTCTGCAGTCTGCGGGCATGTCCTCATGTGGAAACGTGGCACTGGTCTGGTAGAGGAACCTCACTGCCTCCCGGGAAAGGGGGGCAGATCAGGCTGCAGGTGGCGGAGGCCTCTGGGGAGTGACACGGAGGTTGGTTCATGCTTCCCGGGCGTGAGCAAGCTCCTCCCGCTGCAGTAACTGTGTTAGTCCGCCGCCTGGTGCTGTGCGGTCTGGAGCCAAGGTGTGGACAGCACTTGCCAGCTCGTGCCAGCATGCTCCATCTTTCTCAGCTTGCTAGCAGACAGGTCCTGGCAGAAAAGCCAGGGTGGAAGCTGCCAAGATGGTGTGTTGGGGGCAACGTTCAGCAGGCACCGGGGCTCACGCTATAATCCTAGCTCCTCAGGAGGCTGCGTCCAGTGATTACAGTTCAAAACCACCAAAAAGCCAAAAGCAGAGTTGTGGCTGAAGTGGTAGAACATTAACCTGGAGCAAAAATACTCGGGGACTGCACCAAGGCTCTGAGTTCAAGCCCCAGGACAGGCACCAGTGGCTCACGCCTGTAATCCTAGCTACTCAGGAGGCTGAGATCAGAGGTTCACAGTTCAAAGCCAGCCTGGCCACTCTTATCTCCAATTCACCACCAGAAAAGGGGAAATGGTGCTGTGGCTCAAGTGGTAGAGTGGCTTCAAGCTGAAGAGCTCAGGGACAATGCCCAGGCCTCCCCTCAGGTGTCTGCAAGCAGGTGGCACCTCTGGTACAGGGTGGGAGTTGCCCACCCGCCATCTTACCAGCCAAGGCAGGGACCAGCCAGCATGGGCTACTGCTTCCTACTCTCGCGGTGGTCTCATGTAACTGAGCCATCTCTGCAGGATGTGGTAACCAGGGATGGAATGTCCTGGCCTGCTGGGAAGAGGGGAATCCCCTGGGGAAGGTGATGTAGACCCGGTCATGGAGAAGTGCAGGACAGCCAGTGGAAGAAGAGGAAGGAGGGCCAGAGAGCAATGGGTTCCAGGACAGAACGAAATCAGAGTGGAGAGCCTGGGGCAGGAGAGAATCCGGCTCCCTCAGAGCAGGCAAGGAGAAAGAAGATGCAGAGGACAGGGAGGCCACATGACGAGTGGCGGGAAGGAGGAGCCATCTTGAGCAGCCCAAAGCCAGGATAGAGAGATTCAGTGTATGGCTTGTCCGAGTTGCCCTGCTGCACTGTGGGCACAGGGTTAGAGGCAGGAGCAAGAGCAGGGGCTGGGGGGAAGGAGCAGAGTTAGCGACCCCAGCCATATAGGAGCGTGGAGGAAGCCCAGGAGATGGGAAAGAAGGGAGGTGATGAGGAGGCTAGAACTCGGGGTTCCCGGCATGTGCCTGCTGCCTGCGGACAGGTAACATGGCCCACCTGGATGGGGAGATTGGGAGCAGCAGGCAGGGACAGGAACATACCCCAGGGCTGTGTTGTATTTTCCCAGGAGAAGGAAGGGGCATGAGAGCCTGTCTCCCAGGAGGAAGCCCCATTACCCCAGCTCCATCCCGCAGCTGGGTCTTCTGCAGTCACCAGGCACAGAGCTGGCATTCCATCAACAACATCTCGCTTGGCCTGACATGGCACCTTGTAGAGACAGCTTATCCCAGCCTGGGTGGCATCTGAGCAAGATCAAGTTTATCACCAAGCCAAGCAATTCTTACAGGGCAAGCACATCCACACACCAAGAAGTGCATACTCCGACATCATCACCACCTCTGACCCACTTCTGACCCCAGCTTCCTGAGCTCTCTCCTCTGAAATCCTTGACAAAAGAGGTGGGCCCTGTGTTGTGCTGTTCCTGGAGGGTCCCCAAGGTCACTGACAAGGTCAACGTCAGCTCCAGGAGAAACTGCTGCTCCATCTTCTCCCCAGCATTGGTTTTACTTCTATTGTTATTATAAAGGTGATTTGCGGAGAGATGAGAGTACGTAAGTCAGGTAGCAAGACATTTCTCTTTGGACAAAGTCATCCTCCTTCCCTCCCACTCTCTGTTTTTCCCTCCCATCCCATCCACAAGTTGTCTAGTGCATTTTCAACATGGTATCTAGTGAATATTCAGGCACTGTTTTTCAAGCAAACATCAACTCCTGGGCCCCATTGGGCAGCCTCAACAGCACCCCATTGGCTGCCCTGGGGAACCTCACTCACACCATACTGGCTGCTCTGGGGAACCTCACTCACACCCCATTGGCTGCCCTGGGGAACCTCACTCACACCCCATTGGCTGCCCTGGGGAACCTCACTCACACCCCATTGGATGCCCTGGGGAACCTCACTCACACCCCATTGGCTGCCCTGGGGAACCTCACTCACACCCCATTGGCTGCCCTGGGGAACCTCACTCACACCCCATTGGCTGCCCTGGGGAACCTCACTCACACCCCATTGGATGCCCTGGGAAACCTCACTCACACCCCATTGGATGCCCTGGAGAACCTCACTCACACCCCATTGGCTGCCCTGGGAAACCTCACTCACACCCCATTGGCTGCCCTGGGGAACCTCACTCACACCCCATTGGCTGCCCTGGGGAACCTCACTCACACCCCATTGGATGCCCTGGGAAACCTCACTCACACCCCATTGGATGCCCTGGAGAGCCTCACTCACACCATACTGGCTGCCCTGGGGAACCTCACTCACACCCCATTGGCTGCCCTGGGGAACCTCACTCACACCCCGTTGGCTGCCCTGGGGAGCCTCACTCACACCCCATTGGCTGCCCTGGAGAACCTCACTCACACCCCATTGGCTGCCCTGGAGAACCTCACTCAGACCCCATTGGCTGCTCCGAACACCTCACATACCCAAGCAAACACAGGAAGGAAATTCTGCATATGCTTCCCACTGCTTCTAGTGATTTCAGGGGGGGCTACACTGAAGGTAAGAGTCGCCAGACCCCAGCTGAGGAGGGGTCTGGGAGGCCTCCCTGCCTTCTGACTCTGTCCCCTGATGGCCTTACCTCCTCTGGTCCCCACACATGTAGTTGCTCAGTCATGATGGCCCTGACACAGCTCTCGGTGACCATGGATGCACTTTCCCGTCCTCTGCCACACTCCGGCCTCTCCAGGGGCTCTGAGCTGAGGCTTTGCTCCAGAGGTGTCCTGAGAGGAACCCTGCTCAGAGAAAGACCCTCTATCAGAGATTCTGTGTGGACTCAGAGGACAATGCCAGAGAGAGAACAGTTTGCATGGCGGCAACAAACACATTTAGCACTCAGCACACAGGTTTCATAAAAGTGCCTGTAAATCACTACAACTGGCCAATCTCTGTATCTTCAAGAACCAAATTCATACACATTACAAAATATCCAGCACCAAATGATCATAAACAAAGAAGTGGTCCAACAGCTATGTTTATTACAAAGTAAGCACTGCAAAGTTATTAGACTATTGCAAAAATAACAAAGTCAAGCCTGAATAGAAATTAAATTTTAAACAACTGAATCTCCTCCTCCTCATCCTCCTTTTTGTTCTTCTTTTTGTGGAACTTGGGCTTGAAATCAGGGTCTTGAGGGCCGGGAGTTTGGCCTAGTGGTAGTGTGCTTGCCTAGCATGCAGGATTCCTTGGTACCACATACATAGAAAAGCCAGGAGTGGTGCTATGGCTCAAGTGGCAGAGCACTAACCTTGAGAAAAAAGACCAAGGACAGTGCTCAAGCCCTGAGTTCAAGCCCCAGGACTGGCAAAAAAAAAAGAAAAAGAAAATTTAAAAAAGGAAGGAAGGAAGGAAGAAAGGAAGAGAAAGGAAAGAAAAAAGAAAGAAAGAAAGAAAGAAAGAAAGAAAGAAAGAAAGAAAGAAAGAGCAAAGAAAAGAAATCAGGGCCTTGAGTTTAAATTCAATATCTACTTCTTAGGTAGGTAGGTGCTCTACCACTTGAACCGTGTCACCAATGCTCTTTGCTTTAGTTATTTCTCAGGTGGGGCCTCACCTCTTTGCCAGGGCTGGCCACAGACCTGATCTTCCTTGCTGCTTCACAAACAACAGGGATACCAAGGACCTGGCCAAGCAAATGTTTAAATGCTTTCATTATTTGAGGGCAATTCTTCCAGGTAAAGGTGTCGTGGCCAAGCCCTAATTATCCAGCTGTGAAACCCGGGTCTCCATGAGAACATTAACCCACCCACCATTCAGATACCACTGGGCCTTTGGAAGGACTTTCAACACCACAGGGAATGTGACTTTTTGTGACAGGACCTGGAGCCTGGACAGGAAGCACATACAGGTAAAATCCCAAGCCCAAGTGCCCAGCTAGTGTCCCCCTGCCAGAACTAGTGACACAAAGCAAGCTTTGCCTCCTCGAAAGGAACTCTCCCCTTCTTGTGACGATAGCAAAGGTGGAAAAAGATATTTTCCAAACAACTGGCCATCTTTCGATCCAAGTTTTTTTCCTGCAGCAGAAAACTCTCCTGCACTATCTCAGGCTGTAAATACAAAAATAACAGTGCCATACATTAAAAAGCAGTATTTTGGTGTTTAAAAATAGAAATAGTATACTGGAATACTAGAAAAAGAAAAATACTGCAGTTATTAGCCCTGTTGCTAGGATACTTGAGCACAAGCCTAAAGCTAAGGGACAAAGAGGCAAAGGGGTACCTCTTCCACCGAGTGAGGAAAGGCAAATTTATTCCAACAGGTAGAAGCAAGACAGGTTCTGAAATGAAGCCAGGCATTGGCTGGTCACGCCTGCAATCTGAGCTCCTTGGGTGGACTGCACTGTACTCATAAGCTGACTTGTTGAATTGAAACACCTTTGTATGACCACTTATCCGTGATGTTTTTTTCACTGAGAGGATGCAATTCCAGGCCACTGCCAAAGACAGGACATGCTGACAGACCCCCCCTCATAGAGAGCATCAGGGCACCGAGGTGTGCCTTCCAGCCACAATGGGAAGCTTAAATATAGGAGGCTTGAGATCCAACTGTTTGCTGAGAAGAAGGTGAAAGCTTATCTCAGAAACAACCATCAGCGAACAGGGCTGGGGATGTGGCTCAGCGGTAAAGCACTTGCATGGCAACTGAAAGGCCCCGAGTTCAAATCCCAGCACATACACCAAAAAGAATGTATGACAATAAGATGATAGGGGTATCCAGGGGTTCATAAAGCACCAAAGGCAGGTGGATTAGGAAACAGTGCTTGAACTGAAAGACTTTAGAAGGTGTAGCGTATACATTCCATTAAATAAAATAGGAGCCAGTGCTTAAAAGAACTCACAGAAAGAGCAGAAAGTGTTGTTGTTGGGGGAGGGAAATGGGGACAAAAACATGAGAAGGGGTATCAATGTGTGTGGGAAGTAATGCGCCTTCTATCTGGTAAACATGACTGTAACCCATCTATTAATTACAATAAAAAAATACATGAGAAAAAAGTGTTGTTGTTCTTTGTTTTGGTTTGGTTTGGGTTCTGGTGCTGGAGCTTGAACTCAAGGCTTCACTCTCTGGCTAGGCAAATGGAGATAAGAATCTCACCGACTGTCCTGCCCAGGCTGGCTTCAACTCATAATCCTCAAACCTCAGACTCCGGAGTCTCTAGAATTAGAGGCGGGAGCCAGTCCTCAGTCTTTGTGAAAGATGAACTCAAGATCTGCTGAGTGCTGAGGGAAATGCTGCTGTAGTGACCCTCCCGCCCATAACAACCTATAAATTCAGGGCTGAAGACCCTAGAACAAATGCCCTGGAACGGAAGGCCCTAGAACAGAAAGCACTAGGACACCAGCCAGAGCAGCCACTTCCTCAAGAGAAACTGACACTGGAGAGAATGGACTTCCTTTATTTTGTGTGGCTTTAGCCTGAGGCAAGATCACGGGGGTTAACACATGGCAGCTGGCATCCAGGATAGTGGACCAGCGCTCAGAGACTAGCAGTTTGATGCCCATGAAGCCCCTTAGCAGAACTTTCCAAATCCTTGTCTTCTTCAGTGCCCGAACCCTCATGGCCAGCTGCAGCTTACTGGAGCTGCCACTTATACCCCATCTGCATCCAAGGCACCAGTCACAGAGTGCAACACACAGGCACACAGTATTGCCCAAAGGAATTAAAGAAACTAGCAATGCTTTTTGTCGACGGAGAAAGACCAAGTTGCCAAGGTCTTTGACTTATCTTTAGTCTTCCTGTTCTATTTTAATTTCTTCCATATGAATGTGATAACTATTATTAAAAATACTTTTAATAAGTGATGAGGGTTAGGTGGGTGAATGGATGGATAGGTGAGTGGGTAGATAGACAGACGATAAATGAATGGGTGGATGGATGTCTAGGTGGGTGAGTGATGGATGGGACAGATAGATGGATGGGTGGATGGATGGATAGATGGTGGTTGGGTAGATGGTGGTTAGGTGGATGAGTGAATGAATGGAAGAATGGATGGCTAGATGGGTGGATGGATGGATGGCTAGATGGGTGGATGGATGGATGGATGGAGGGATGGTTGGGTGGATACGTGGATGGATGGATGGATGGATGGATGGATGGGTGGATGGATGGGTGGGTGGATAGGTGGATGGATGGATGGATGGATGGGTGGGTGGATAGGTGGATGGATGGATGGATGGATGGATGGATGGGTGGGTGGATAGGTGGATGGATGGATGAATGGATGGTTGGGTTGATGGATGGGGCAGGCAGAAGAGTAAATACAACAAGTTTGCACACAATTCCCACCTGGCATCTGCTCTAAAATGCTTCCCTTCCGTCCATTTCCAGGTCCAGCTTTTCCCAAGCCACTAGTCTTGCTAATCAGAGGCTACAGGTTACCTCCACACCTTGCTTGGGTCTTCAGTATAGAAGATGCGCTGGGCTCTGCCTTTCTTTATCCGAGGCCTCCTCCTCCCACTTCCTGTCGGACACTTCCCTCTAGCGTGTTGCCATCTCATCCCTGCCACGGAGATTTCATTTGCCAAACCCTAAGCGCTTTTATCTGAGAATACAGAGCACGACTCCAGGGGTACCTGGGAAGGAGACTGCTCAATCCCCGGCAGAGGGTGGGTTTTCAGCCCATGCCCCAGTAGGTCCTTTCCTGAGTAACCAGGGCCCCCACTTCCCTGGGACTGCCAGGGAGCCCCCTCTTCGCCGTCTCTGCAGTAGTGTGCTTTGTCCAGTGACTTCTCAAGAGCCCTGAGGACCGCATTTCTCTGGTTTCGATTGTGACAGTGTTTCCGGTGGCGGAGGCAGGAGAGTGGCTCACACCTAGAATCCTAGCTACTCAAGAGGTCGAGACCTGAGGCTCTTGGTTCAAAGCCTGGGCAGAAAGGTTTGTGAGGTATTTGTCTCCAGTAAGGAAAAAAAAAGGAAGCTGGAAGTGGAGTGATGGCTCAAGCGGTAGAGCAGTAGCCTTGAGGACAAAGCTCAGAGATGGTGTCCCATCCCCGAGTTCAAGCCACACGACCAGCACACAAAACAGAGGCCAGGAAGCCCTGGCAACTCAGCTGGATCAAGGATTCCCTGCCTGAGACCACCAGTGCTGCAGAGCAGGGAAACACCGCTGACCCCTGGGGCTGGGGGAACGACAGCCAGCCACAGACCCACCATGCACCACGGGCCCACCATGCACCGCAGCGTGGCGAGGGCCCCAAGGTGCCAGCCCTCCATCTGCCGGAAATGAAGAGTAGCTGTGCGGGGAGGGCCCCCATCTGTGGGTCTATGACTCCCTCCAGAAAGGATTCCACAGCCAATGAGCAGCTGGCTGGCTGGGAGGCGCAGCCCCTTCTATCCAGACAGGGCCGCCCAGCCCCGGAGCCCCTGGGGATCAAACTGACAACATGCCCAGCGGAGCCCTGAGCCCCAAGGGCTCCTTCCCCCTTCCCTCCCTCAGTATCATTGCTCCCTATCTCGGTGGACTTCTCTTGAGAGCATGAGGTCCTGAGTTCAAACATCAACAAGGCACAATAGAAAGAAAACACGGGAACCAGGGCTGACAGCAGAGGCAGCCTGAGTCCACAGCCCCACTTCTGGCATCCTGCTAGTCCTGCTGTAAAACAGCTGACCTCAGGTGTGGGTGGCCCCGGGAGGCCGAGGTGCCGAGCGCAGGTGAGTCCTGGGACTCTGGTTCACACCGTGCTGAGCCATCGCCAGGCACTTGCATGCCATCCTGCCAGCCAGCTTTGAACTCATGTCTCTGCTTCTCACTCCTTCCTTCCTGCCTTTGTAAGGAGATGCTATTCTGATTCACAGTCTGGTTAAATCAACTAAAATCAAGAATCCCTAACAGCGGTGGAGCCACCTAAACCTTAGCAACTGTCAGCCGTGCTTGTCATGATTGTTTTTGTTATTATTATTTTTTGCCAGTCCTGGCTTGAGCTCCGGGCCTGAGCACTGTCCTTGGGCTTTCTCAAGGCTAGCGCTACTATCACTTGAGCCACAGCACCATTTCCAGCTTTTTTCTGTGTAGGAGGTAGTGAAGAATTGAACCTGGGTCTTCATGCACGCTAGGCAAGCACTCTGTCACTAGGCCAAGCTCCCAGCCTCATGGTTATTATTATTAGCTGCATTCCACCGGGTCCAAACAAGGTTTTCTTGGCCACTCCCCCATCCCTCCCTAACTAGACAGAGTGACCAGGCGACAGGAAGGCCAGAGCAGGGCAGACCTTGGCTTCCTCTTGCAGACAGAAGACAGACGGCTTCCTGAGACCACAGGTCCCCAGGTCTGTGCACTTCCTCTCCACACTCATTCATGATCCTCATTATTTTCATTCCCTCCCTGCTTCAAGACCCTCCCCACTTCTAATGGCCCTGGTCCTGTGCTACTTACCTGGCCCACTTCCCACATGCTGCAATGGGAGTTGAGTGATTGAGTCATTCCAGAGAGACATCAGATGGAGGAATGTGGCCTCCTGTCCCATCTCGGTCCCATGGAAAGGTGGCTGCTGGGGTCAGGCCCCTGGGCAACAAGGATCTTGTCACTAGACCTCCCAGCTCTGCAGCCTCCTGTGGCCACCCTGAGTGGCAGTGCCATCTGACCGCACAGACAGCGTGTGGGATGCCTATTTGGCACAGAGCAAAGCCACCTGGCTCCAGTGTCACACCCTATGCCAACCCTGCCATACCCACTGGCTCCACAAAGGAGCAAGCTGTCCAAAGGGAGAACATTTTAGAATCCAGCTTTTCACCACTCCAGCCTTCGAAGGAGCAGCCGAGCACTGTTGGTGAAGCACCTGCAGGGCATGGTCTACTTGTGCCAAAGCCACAGGACTTTTCCATCTATGGCACCTCCTTGAGCCCCCAGGAGATCCTGTCCCGGAGAACTCTAAAGCTGTCACTTCATCTTCATTATCTCCTCAGAGAGGGTTAAGCTGCCTCTGGCCATTGGCAGAAAGACCCACCATTTCCCAGGATAGCTTCCACTGTTTGTGTTTTTGTATGTGCCAGTCTTTGGGCTTAAACACTGAGCCGGGGCACTGTCCCTGAGCTCTTTTACTCAAGGCTGCTGCTCTACCACTGGAGCCACAGCACCACTTCTGGTTTTTTGCTGGTTAATGGCTGATGGCTTCTCTCAGCTGTGAATGCCCACTGGATTCACACTTCAATCCATCCTCAGGACTCAGCCTTCTGAATAGCTGGGATTACAGGCGTGAGCCATCCGTGCCTGTCTGACTCTTCCTGGCCTCCTTTAAGAACGGCCCATACCACACGTTCATGGTAAGCATTAAGTCCGGCCTGCCTCCTAGTGCTGCATCTTTAAACTCAGCCCTGCCCTCGAGTTGCAGTCTTCTTCCCAGGACAAGTAGTGCTCGGTGTGGAGCCCTTGAGAAGCCCTACTCCTTCACCTGCCAGTCCTAGGATCAACGCCAGTGCATTTCCAAAAATCCCTGGGTAATGTGGGCTTGGGTTTATCCAGGGCCAGCTTATTATACATGTGTTCTTGAGATTCCCTGAGCGCTCAGGGCTGTGGTGGGAGGGTGATCTTTTTGTCAGCGACTTGCGAAGTGTTGTCGTCTTGTGCTAAGTTTTGCAGGAAATGACAGCAAGATGAAGGTTGCAGAACACAAAAACAGCTTAGGATTTGGAATCTGCTCAGGTGGGTTTGATAACCTCTCAGGAAGTGGAAAGCCTGCAACAGGGAAGTCAGCCCGATGGAAGCCTGAGGCAGAGAGAATTACAGTCAAAGGCGTTATTGGATTTCTAAATTCACAGTGAAGTATCCGGGGGATTGCGATATAGAAATGGTTCATAAAGCTACTAAGGGAAGAAGATGCTGACCAGAAGCACACACTGTGTTTCCTCTTAATTTCCACTAAGGAGGATGAATGCTGAGGAATAATTAGGCATAATAATCATATTACTCATGTCTAACTTCCCTGCCAAGACACTGCAGCAGTTAAGAATCTTGAGTTTTTCAGCTTTAAAATCTTTTCAGTGCTGGGTGCCTGTATCTAGGCTCACGCCTGTAAATCTAGTTATGCAGGAGGCTGAAACTAAGCATCCTGGTTCAAAGCCAAAGCCAAGTCTGTGAGACTTTTATCTCCATTCACCAGCAAAAGGCTGGTGAAAAAAATAAAGCAGAGCTGTGGCCCAAATGGTAAAGAGCCAGCCTTGAGTAGAAAAAGTTCAGGAACAGCAGCTAGGCCCTGAGTTCAAGCCTCAGTACTGGCACAAAAATGAAGAATCATCACCAAGCAGAATTATTCTCGTCAGCATTTCTGTACAGCTTTTGTTGCCCAAGATGGTACCATCTTGTTGGACCATTGGCTCACGCCTGTAATCCTAGCCACTCTGGCGGCTGAGATCTGAGGATCATGGTTCAAAGCCAGCCCAGGTACGAAAGTCTGTGAGACTCGTATCTCTAATTAACCACCAGAAAACTGGAAGTGGCGCTGTGGCTCATGTGGTAGAGCACTAGCCTTGAGCTGAAGAGCTCAGGGACAGCGCCCAGGCCCAGAGTTCAAGCCCTGTGACAAAAAAGAAAAGAAAAGAAATGGTGCTAGTCGATATGCAATGAAGGTGTTGCCTTGATTTAACAATGGGAAAGGTACTGTCTGTGTTTGGATCTTGGCTTCTGGTCCTTTCGGCCAGTATCCTGGTTTGGTTGTGACATGTGTCTTAGAAGACTTCTGTGTGAAAAGTTTGGTCCCCAGCTGCTACAGCCATGGAGAAGTAATGTGACCCCGAGGGCTCTGGTTCCATCTGTGGGTTGGCGCATGGCTGGTACGCTCTCAGAGACAGAGCTGGCTCACTCGGAAGAAGTAGGTCTGTGGGTTTGTAGCTCTTGCCCGGGCCTCTTCCTCTCCCTTCTCTCTGCTTCCTGGCCACCAAGAGGTGAGCAGCTCTCCTCCCTCAGATCCTTCCACCATGATGCTCTGCCTCTCACCTGCCTAAAAGCAATGGGGTCATCTGGGCGTAGCCTGGCACTCAGACCCCCTGAGCCACATGACCCCTTCCTTCTTCGGCTTGTGCATCCCAGGCATCCCCCTTGACACTGACACCTTAAGGAGCAACACGAAGTACGAGGACGGCTTTTTGTGGTGGGTTTTAGACTAGCTCTGACACAGCCTGCTCTCCAGCTATGTGATGGCCCTGCATGTGGAGGTCACTTGAATGAACTGTGCAGAAATCATCTGTGTGAGCATTGTTTAAAAGCCAGGCACGGTGGCTCCTGCCTGTCAGCCTAGCTACTCAGGAGGCTGAGATCTGAGGTTCAAGGTTCAAAGCCAGCACAGATACTAAAATCCATGAGACTCTTATCTCTTAACCACTAGAAAACTGGAAGTGGTGCTGTAGCTCGAGGGCTAGGGTAGGAGCCTGGAACTGAAGAGCTCGGGGACAGTGCCCAGGCCCAGAGTTTAAGCCCCACAACTGACAAAAAAAATTTTTAAGACAAAAAGTAATAGATTTCCTTAAATTCTGAAGTTAACCTCTTTAACCAAAACAGAACAGTTCATTTTAAGAAAACCTTGAAGTCAGTAATAGCACAGGACGTAGGCAGCTGAGGCCCTGAACGTACTGAGTGGATCATACACATCAGAAGACAGAATGCAGAAGACAGAAGTTGACAAATTCCTCTCTTGGAAGAAAATTAGGATGGAGCCTGATGGAAAACTGGCTGGGTTTTCTTCCCTTGAATTAAATTTTCTTTGAATGATTCCATACATTTCCAGTATGAAAGCATTGCAGCCTCTTTTTTTTTGGCTAGTCTTGGGACTTGAACTCAGGGCCAGAACACTGTCCTTGGGCTTTCTCAAGACAGAGCTCTACCACTTGAGCCACAGTACCACTTCCAGCTTTTTTCTATGTATGTGGTACTGAGGAATTAAATCCGGGTCTTCAAATCCAGGTCTTCGTGCATGCTAGGCAAGTGCTCTACCACTATGTCAAATTCCTGTCCCCATGGCAGGTTCTTAATATATATTTACTAGATAATTGAGTAAATAATCAATAGAAGAAACTTACTGTAAGAGCCACCACACCATCCCTGATTAATTCAGTTCATGGGCACAGAAACAAAAACATCCACAGTGAATTCAAAGACCTAACATTTCATCAGAAGTTTTGTATCAATCATTTCATTAAACCTCCATAACACTATGCAGTATTTACCATCTCCTTACAGTGCAGAAGACAGAGAGAAGCAGCTTTGTATCAAGTCAGGTCTAAACTCCAAGAACATTTGGGGCTCACTTCACAAGCAATTTGGAGCTTTCTTCATGGTGCATCCAGTGGCTCACCAAGGCCAGGTATGCCTGCAATTCTTCTGATTTATCTCTTGGTCACAGGATGTTGCGCAGCCCTCCACACCAAATCCTCACAAGAGGGCTCAGGGAGGGAAGCCACGGGAGCTGACACCAGCCAGCTCTCCTCTAAAACGCTTTTCCCAAAGAACAGTCTTTCCCCCAGAATGTCTCATGTCAATCCATAGCCACAGAGAGGCTGGGAAAGACATTTTCCAGGACAAGAGTATAGACATGGTTGGCTTAGCCAAGTCACAGTTCCTTCTGTGGTTGATGAAGAGCTCAAGTTAGACAATAAGGAACGTGGAGAGAGGAAGTTACATTTGGGACAAATCAGAAAGAAACAGGGCTGGGAAGGCGGCTTGGTGGTAGAGTGCTTGCCTAGCATGCATGAAGCCCTGGGTTTGATTCCTCAGTACCAGATAAACAGAAAAGGGTAGAAATGGTGCTGTGGTTCAAGTGGTAGAGTGCTAGCTTTGAGAAAAAGAAGCTCATGGACAGTGCCTTAGCCCTAGGAAAGAAAGAAAGTGGGGAGAGGAGGAAGGGGAGAGGAAGAAGAAAGGAAACAAGGTCCTCAGAATATAAAGTTCCCTGGAAGGTGAGAGACTTGCCAGTGTCTAAAGGCTAAGCTTTGATCTGTGTCTGGGTCTGTGTCTGTTTGTGTCTTTTTGTGTCTGTGTGTCTGTGAATGCCATTTCTGCAGCTTGAACTCAGAGCCTGGGCGTTGTCTCTGAGCTTTCGTGCTCAAAGCTAGTGCTCTACAACTTGGACCACAGCTTCACTTCCAGACTTTGGTGGTTAATTAGAGATAGAGTCTCACGGACATTTCCTGCTCATGGTGGTTTGAACCCCTATCGTCAGATCTCAGCCTCCTCAGTAGCTAAGATGACCCTGTGGCCTCCGGTGCCCTCTCCTAACTCCTTACTATGAAATGTAGCTTGGTGGGCAGTCAGTGACCATCTGGAAAGCTCGGTGTGGACAGGACTGCGCTCCTCCTGGAGGCCGTGGAGGAGCGTTCTTCCTACGACTGCCAGATCCTGCAGGCGTCTGGGGCCCTTGGCTTATGGTACTTCTGCCAGCAGCATGGCGTCTTCTCTCCAGTCTCTTCTCCTGTTACGTTTCCTGTCCACCTCCCTGGAATTGCATGGGTTACTCAGGAAGATCTCCCATCTCAAACCCTTCCCGTGATCCTCTTGGCACAATCCCTGGCACTGGCCAAACCCTTCCCATGATCCTCTCAGCACAATCCCTGGCACTGGCCAAACCCTTCCCGTGATCCTCTCAGCACAATCCCTGGCACTGGCCAAACCCTTCCCGTGATCCTCTCAGCACAATCCCTGGCACTGGCCAAACCCTTCCCGTGATCCTCTCGGCACAATCCCTGGCCTCTTCCCACTGGTTAGTGATACCACATTGTAGTTGTCTTTGGGGACAGTGTTCAAAACCAGCTACCCAATTACTTTACAGGAGTAAAGAGGCTTTTTTTTAGCAAAGCTGGCAAAAAGAGACACAAGTGAGAGGTGATGTGTGGACGGGAAGAGCTCCAGGTGACCTTGGATGTGGCATTGTGGCTGCCACTGGCACATCCACAGCCCGCAGCGCTCAGCCATCTCCGTGATGACAGCCACGCTGACATCGTTGTTCTGACATGGTGTAGGTGTGATGGGACAGAGGCAATTATGTTTGTTGATGAGCTCAAGGTTGAGGGTGGAGTGAAATTAATGAGGTAAATTAAAATGTGGTGCTGGATTTGAAGGACAAAGTTGTGATTGATGTCGTGTATCAGGCATAAATGCAGATTTCCTGCCTCTGCCTCTAGAAAGAGACCTACTCGCCATGAACACCCTAGGACCCAGAATTTGGACCCCACATGTGGCTTCCGTGGAAGGAGTCAGAACCCCAGGTCTAGGACCTGGGAGGATGTATGCAAGAGAATTCTGGCCAGGTCTGGTGCTCATGCCTGGAATCCTAGCTGTTCATACAGATCTGACTTTTGCACTTGTTCTATCCAACCTTGAGGTGGACTGACCCATGTACCCCCATCCCTGTCCCCCCGTACCTGTGAACGTGGCCTCGTTTGGAATGGGGCTCCCTCAGCTGTAATTATCTGAAGATGAGGACCCCGACTGGGGAGGGAGCCCTAACTCGGGGTCGGAGTTGTGAACCCAGGAACACAGACACAGAAGGAAAGCCCAGAGGTGAGCTGCTGCAAGCTAGAGGTCACTAGGGGCCTCCAGGCCAGAAATCTAGCAGGAAGACCTTTCCCTTCCACAGTGGGGGACGTGTGGCCCAGCTCACAGCTCAGTTTTGAACTTTGTTTTCCAGAATGCTGAGAGAATCATGCTGGTTGTTTTATGGGACATGACTGATCATACTTA
>NW_028327344.1:0-21840 GCF_031878675.1 Megascapheus bottae | reverse complement strand
TAAGCATAACCCTAACCCTAAACCTAATCCTACCCTACCCCTTACCCTTACCCTTACCCTAATACTTAGCCTAACCCTAACCCTAACCCTAACCCTACCCTAACCATAACCCTAATCCTAACTCCAAACCTAACACTAAACCTAACTTTAACCCTAACCCTAACCTAACCCTTACCCTTACCCTAACCCTAAGCCTATCCTTAACCCCAACCCTAAACCTAACCCTAACCCTAACCCTAACCCTAACCCTTACCCTAACCCTACCCCTAACCCTAACCCTAATCCTTAGCCTAAACCTAACCCTAATCTTAACCCTAACCCTTACCCTTACCTCACATTAACTTTAAACCTAACCCTAAGCCTAACCCTAACCTTAACTCTAACATTTATCCTTACCCTAACCCTAACCCTAACCCTTACCCTTACCCTAACCCTAAACCTAACCCTAAAACTTACCGTTACCCTAACCCTAACCCTAACCCTAATCTTGACCCTAACTTTAACCCTAACTCTTACCCTTACCCTAACCCTAACCCTAACCCTAACCCTATCCTAACCCTGAACCTAACCCTAATCCTAACCCTTACCCTAACCCTAAGCATAACCATAACCCTAACCCTAATCCTTAAACGTACGCTAACCCTAAACCTAACCTTAACCCCAACCCTAACCCTAACCCTAACCCTAACACTAACCCTTACCCTTACCCTATCCCTAAACCTAACCCTAACGCTAAAACTAACCATTACACTAACACTAACCCTAATCCTAACCCTAACCCTTACCCTTACCCTAAACCTAACCCAAACCCTAAACCTAACCCTAACACTTACCCTAACCCTAACCGTTAACCTTACCCTAAACCTAAACCAAACCCTTAAACTAACCCTTACCCTAACCCTTAACCTAACCCTAACCCTAAGCCTAACCCCCAACCCTAACCCTAAACCTAACTCTAACCCTAACCCTAACCCTAACCCTTACCCTAAATCTAAAACTAACCCTAACCCTAACCTTAACACTAACCCTAATCCTAACCCTAACCCTAACCTTAACCCTAACCCTAACCCTGGCCCTTACCCTAAACCTATCCCAAAACCTAACACGAACCCTAACCCTAATGCTAACCATAACCCTAACCCTTACCCTTTCCCTAACCCTAACCCTAAACCTAATCCTCACCCTAACCCTAACCCTAACTCTAACCTCTAACCCTAATCCTAACCCAAACCCTAATCCTTACCCTTATCCTAAACTTAACCCTAACACTAACACTTACCCTTACCCTAAACCCTACCCTAACCCTAACCCTAACCTTACCCAAACCCTAACCCTAACCCTAATCTTAACCCTAACCCTATCCCAAACCCTAATCTTGACCCTAACTTTAACCCTAACTCTTACCCTTACCCTAACCCTAACCCTAACCCTAAGCCTAATCCTAACCCTGAACCTAACCCTAATCCTAACCCTAACCCTAACCCTAAGCATAACCCTAACCCTAAACCTAACCCTAATACTTAAACGTACGCTAACCCTAAACCTAACCTTAACCCCAACCCTAAACCTAACCGTAAACCTAACACTAACCCTTACCCTTACCCTATCCCTAAACCTAACCCTAACGCTAACACTAACCATTACACTAACCCTAACCCTAATCCTACCCTAACCCTTACCCTAACCCTAACCCTAACCCTAACCCTAACTTTAACCCTAACCCTAACCCTAACCCTAACCGTTGCCCTTACCCTAAACCTAACCCTAAACCTAACACGAACCCTAACCCTAACGTTAACCCTAACCCTAACACTTACCCTTTCCCTAACCCTAACCCTAAACCTAACCCTCACCCTAACCCTAACCCTAACTCTAACCTCTAACCCTAATCCTAAACCAAACCCTAATCCTTACCCTTATCCTAAACTTAACCCTAACACTAACACTTAATCTTACCCTAAACCCTACCCTAACCCTAACCCTAACCCTTACCCTAACCCTAACCCTAATCCTTACCCTATCCCCAACCCTAACCCTAACCTCAAACTTAACCCTAACCCTAACCCTAACACTAACCTAACCCATAACATTAATCTTAACTCCTAAACCTAACCCTTACCCTAACCCTAACTCTAACCCTAACCCCAACCCTTACGCTTACTCTAACCCTAACCCTAACACTAACCCTAACCCTAACCGTCACCCTAACCCTAACAGTAAGACTAAACTTAACCCTAACCCTAACCCTAACACATGCCCTTACCCTAACCCTAACCCTAACCCTAAACCTAACACTAACCCTAACCCTAACCCAAACCCTTACCCTTACCCTAACCCTAACCCTAAACCTAACCCTCACCCTAACCCTAACCCTAACTCTAAACTCTAAACCTAACCCTAAACCTAACCCTAATCCTTACCCTTATCCTAAACCTAACCCTAACACTAACTCTTACCCTTACCCTAAACCCTACTCTAATCCAAACCCTAACCCTTACCCTTACCCTAACCCTAACCCTAACCCTTGCCGTTACCCTAACCCTAAACCTAACTTTAACCCTAACCCTAATCCTTACCCTAACCCTAACCCTAACCCTAACCCTTACCCTAACCCTAACCATAAACCTAACCTCAAACTTAACCCTAACCCTAACCCTAACCCTCACCCTTACTCTAACACTAAGACTAACCCTAACCCTAACCCTAACCCTAACCCTTACCTTAACCCTAACCCTAATCCTAACCTTAAACCTTACCCTAACCGTAACCCTAACCTCAACCTTAACCCTAACCCTAACCCTAACCTTACCCCTTACCCTTACCCTTACCCTAACACTAAGCCTAACCCTAACCCTAAACCTAACCCTAACCCTTACCCTAACCATAACCCTAATCCTAACCCTAAAGCTAACCCTAACCCTAACCTTAACCCTAAACCTAACCCTAACCCTTACCCTTACCCTAACCCTAACCCTAGCACTAACCCTGACCCTAACTTTAACCCTAACCCCTACCCTTACCCTAATACTAACCGTAACCGTAACCCTAATCCTAACACCTACCCTAACCCTAACCTTAACCGTAACCATAACCCTAACCCTAACACATAACATGAGCCTAACCCTAACCCTAACCGTAACCCTAACCCCAAACCTAAACCTAATCCTAACCCTAACCCTAACCCTAAGAATAAACCTAACCCTATTACTTAAACGTACCCTAACCCTAAACCTAACCTTAACCCCAACCCTAAACCTAACACTAACCCTAACCCTAACCCTTACCCTTACCCTATCCCTAAACCTAACCCTAACCCTAACACTAACCATTACACTAACTCTAATCCTAATCCTAACCCTAACCCTCACCCTAACCCTAACCCTAACTCTAACCTCTAACTCTACCCCTAAACCAAACACTAATCATTACCCTTATCCTAAACTTAACCCTAACACTAACACTTACCCTTACCCTAAACACTACCCTAACCCTAACCCTAACCCTTACGCTTACCCTAACCCTAACCCTAACCTTAACCTTAACACTAACCTTAACCCTTACCCTTACCCTAAACTTAACCCTAACTCTAACCCTAACCCTAACACTTACCCTAACCCTAACCCTAACCTTTACCCTAATCCTAACCCTAACCCGAACCTCAAACTTAACCCTCACCCTAACCCTAACCCTAACCCTAACCCTTACTCTAACACTAAGCCTAACCCTAACCCTAACCCTAACACTAACCCTTACCCTAACCCTAACCCTAATCCTAACCCTAAACCTAACCCTAACCCTAACCCTAACCCTAACCTCAACCTTAACCCTAACGCTAACCCTAACCCTACCCCTTACCCTTACCCTTACCCTAACACTAAGCCTAACCCTAACCATAACCCTAACCCTTATTGTACCATAACCCTAATCCTAAACCTAACCCTAACCCTAACCCTAACCTTAACCCGAACCCTAACCCTAACCCTAACCTAACCCTTACTGTCAGAGACCAAGGAGTTAAACGGAACGAAGCAAAGACCCTCTAGCCTTGAGCAAATCGCATCTGGTTGAGTCATCTGCACAAAATACTTCTCGGAATAACCGCAGGTGGTTGCTTGGGTTAGCACAACGGCCAAAAGAACAGCCTGACCCACCCCTAACCTTGAGACTTCTCCTTCTTGTTATCACAAAAACTCTCCATTCCCCCCCCCCTATACTCCCTTCCTTACACTCAGGGTATATAAACCCTGCTTTGCTTTTAATAAATGAGGCCTTGACGCGACTCAGATTGTCTCTGTCTTTCTTTATGCGCCTGGTCTCCTTCCTCTCTTTCCCCCATTGGTTTTCTTCTTTCAGGAGGTGCCTCTTCGAGCCGCATAAATAGCTGAACCCGCGGGTCGGGAGAAGTGGCGCCCAACGTGGGGCTCGAAGCACGGTGACCTACCGGACGGCGTGGAGAACAGGGGACCCCGATTATATTAAGGTAGAGACGCCCACACCGCATCGCTCGTGCACCGTGGGAGAGTCTTGAGGTAAGTTCTGCCGTCCCATCAACCATGGGCAAAGCATTATCAAAAGAGGTTTTATTTATAAAAGAAATGAAAGGATCACTTAGGGAGAGAGGAATAAGAGTTAAAAAGAAAGATTTGGTAAAATTCTTTTGTTTTGTTGAAAGAAAAATATGTCACTAAAACCTTATAAAAATATTTATCCTATTATTCCTAAGACTTCTCCTGATAATGGCAGGCTCAACCCCCCCTCTGAGGTGGAGCTAGAGGAGGAGGCAGCGCATTATGAGGAAGAAAGATATGGCCCTTTTCCTCTTCCCCAAGTTTCTGCAGCTACACAGACTCCAGAGATAAGGGCCCTTCACTGGCCCACCCCTCCCCCCTATCCAGACACCTCTCTCCTGTCAGCCCCACCACAGGAAATGGTGAGATCATTCTCTGTTCCTCCGGAGGTGCAAGGTCTCCTTAAATCCAAAGACTCTCTCTTGAAACAAGTGACAGAATTAAAAAACGTGCTTCATTTAAAAAGAGAGTTAAGGGACCTCACTTTGCAAATTCATGATTTACAAATGGATCTTATTGGGGAAGCCATGACTACCCCCCATGCCTCGGGTAACAAGCCTGCTAAAACACCCTCGGCCTCAAAGAGCCGCAGTAGTAGACTCAGATCCGGGGCGCAAACTGTTTCCTTCTCCTTCCCCGTAATTACTCGCTCTAACACTCAACCTCGGGAACAAGAGGGGGAGGGAGGAGAAGCGGGACAGGAGGAGGCAGACACCACCAGAAGGCAGGAGGAGGGACAAAACCTAGATTCCTCTGCCTCCGAGGAGGAAGGGGGTGATCAGGAGGAGGCAAGGAGAGATTCTCAAATTACATATAGGAGATTGAAGTTTAAACAAATTAAAGAATTACATTCGGCTGTTAAGAATTATGGAATTAATGCCCCTTTTACTTTAACAGTACTGGAGGGCCTCGGGGGTGAGGGACATTTATTGCCTCATGAGTGGCACAAGATTGTACAGTCTGTTTTAACCAGGAGTCAATATCTATCCTGGAAAGCTGAATTTATAGATAAGGCAGAAAATCAAGCTATTACCAATAAAAAACATACACAAATGGCTTCATGGTCTTCTGATAAAATTTCAGGGAGGGGCAAATTTGCCTCGGAGGAAAAACAACAAAAACTCCCTGCAGGAATATTAACCCAGACTGCTCAGGCTGCCCTGGCCGCCTGGAGAGCCGTGCCTGCTGCAGGAGCGGTTACTACCTCTCTTTCCAGGGTAGTACAAGGCAATAATGAACCATATTCTCAATTTGTTGCCAGACTGTTAGAAGCAGCTGAAAGAATATTAGGTGAGGTAAATACAGATGATATTATAGTTAGACAGTTGGCCATAGAAAATGCTAATGCAGCCTGTAAAGCTGCTTTAAGAGGCAAAACAAAGACCCTAGATTTAAATGGTATGATTAAAATTTGCAATGATGTGGATTCCTTTGAACATAAAATGTCTAAATCTATTAATTTGGCCATTGGAGCCATACTCCAAAACCAGACTCCACCTTCAGGAAAACTAGGACAAATATCTAGCCCTGAAAACTGTTTTAAATGTGGACAAATTGGACATTTTGCTAGAGAATGCCCTGGAACTATTAAACAACCCAATGTTCCTGGGACGATTCCCTTCCCCCTTCCCCCTGGCCTTTGTCCTAAATGCAGAAGAGGCCGTCACTGGGCTAAAGAGTGCCGGTCCAAGACCGATATAAATGGCCAGCCTTTATCTGTGGTCTCGGGAAATGGGCTACGGGCCCCAGTAGGGGGCCCTACCTACCCACCACAACAACCAATGACCCCTCCCGCCCAAAATCTGCCTCTAACGCAAACATCGCTGACTCAGACTTGTTCCGAGCCACTGCAGGCAGCGCAGGACTGGACCTCTGTTCCTCCACCACCAGAATTATAACTCCAGAGGAAGGAACAGTTGTTATAAACTCTGGAAGGTTCGGGCCTCCCCCGCCAGGAATGTTTTTTCTTATTATAGGCCGAGCTTCAAGCTCACTGCAAGGACTCTCTGTCATTCCCTCGGTGGTTGACACTGATTATTCAGGCGAATTAAAAATTTTAGTTCATGCCTCTCAAGGCCCTCTTGCCATATCGGCAGGCCAACGCATTGCACAAGCCCTCCCTCTGCCCATAACAGGACAGTTCCCATATAAGCATCCCCAGCGTGGCAATTCTACCCCAGAATCAACAGATATATTTTGGGTACATCAATTAACAGAATCTCGACCAACTTTAAAACTTTTTTTGGAAGGAAAACAATTCCTGGGTCTTTTAGATACAGGGGCCGATACTACTGTCATTGCAAAACAACATTGGCCTATCTCTTGGCCTCTGGAACCCACCGCTACCCATTTAAAGGGTATTGGGCAGACTCAAAATACACTCCAGAGTTCTAAAATATTAACATGGACAGACCCAGAGGGAAACATTGGGACAGTTAAACCTTTTGTGGTGGACGGACTCCCTGTAAATCTATGGGGGAGAGATATAATGACCCAAATGGGAGTTATCATGTTCAGCCCTAATGAGACTGTGACTAACATGATGCTCAAGTCTGGATATTTGCCAGGAAAAGGGCTGGGAAAGCATGAGCAAGGAATTAGTCACCCAATTATACCCACCCCTAAATGGGATAGAAAAGGTCTTGGGACCGACCTTTTTTCCTAAAGACCACTGCTCCCCCTGCACTCCAAGCCGATAAAATAACTTGGAAATCTGACAATCCGGTTTGGATAGACCAGTGGTCCATGCCTCAAGAAAAGGTTCAGGCTGCTCTTCAGTTGGTGCAGGAACAATTAGAGCAGGGACATCTTGAACCTTCTACCTCTCCCTGGAATACTCCCATATTTGTTATAAAAAAGAAAAATGGGAGTTGGAGGTTACTGCAGGATCTAAGGGAAATTAATAAAACCATGGCACCCATGGGAGCCCTACAACCTGGACTGCCCTCTCCCACAGCTATCCCTAAAGGATTTTTTAAAATTGTAATAGATATAAAAGACTGTTTTTTCTCCATTCCCCTCAATCCTGGAGATTGTAAAAGATTTGCCTTTTCCATACCCATGATAAACCATAAGGGCCCTAATCCCCGCTTTCAATGGCGAGTGTTGCCACAGGGTATGGCTAATTCTCCCACTCTTTGTCAAAAATTTGTGGCTCAATCCATAGACCCAATTCGTGTTCAATACCCTCATATATATATTATACATTATATGGATGACCTATTAATTGCTGCCAAACTAGAAATGGAGGCACATCAAGTGACTCAAAAAATAGTTATTGCTTTACAAGACAGAGGACTTTTTATCTCCCCAGAAAAAATTCAAACTTGCTATCCCTTCTTGTTCCTGGGTTTTCAATTAGAACCCTCTTTAATATATGCTCAAAAAATTCAAATCAAAAGGAATAAACTAAATTGTCTAAATGATTTCCAAAAACTCCTTGGAGACATTAATTGGCTACGTCCTCACCTTAAATTAACAACAGGAGATCTCAAACCCCTGTTTAATATTCTACAGGGAGATTCTGACCCTTCCTCCCCCAGAAAACTTACGCCCAAAGCTGAAAAAGCCCTAATAAAGTTAGAGGAGGCCATTACACAACAAAATATAGGTTACTTCAACCCCTCCTTGACCCTTTATTTAATCATTTTTGCCACAGAATTTACACCCACCGGTTTATTATGGCAAAAAACCATGCCCCTGTTATGGATTCATGCCTCCGCCTCTCAGTCCAAGGTACTCCCCTCCTATCCCTTTTTGGTCTCCCAACTTATTTTTCTGGGGCTCAAGACTTCTGTCAGATATTTTGGCAAGGATCCTGATATCATAATCACCCCTTACTCTAAGGAACAAATTAATTGGTTACAACAAAGACAAGATGATTGGGCTGTTTTATGCACTGGGTTCCAGGGTAGCTTTGATACTCACATGCCCAGCGACAGACTTATTCAATTCCTTAATATTACTCCTTTTGTTTTTCTAAAAAATACCTTAATAAAGCCCATCCCCAATACTTTGAGCATCTTTATTGATGGTTCAAAAAATGGAAAAGCTTCATATGTTATTAATAATGTTTCCCACTTTGTAAATACTTCCTTTAAATCTGCTCAGTTAGTAGAATTATTTGCTGCGCTTTGTGTTTTTCGGTTATTAAAGACCCACCCTTTTAATCTGTTTTCGGATAGCCATTATATTGTTAGAGCTTTACAAGTTTTAGAAATGGTTCCGGTTATTCAGCCTACTACACCTACTTTTCAATTATTTTTTGAATTGCAAAAACTTATTAGACAACGTTCGTACCCTTTCTTTGTAGGACATATTCGTGCTCATTCTGGCCTACCTGGGCCACTAACCCAGGGCAATGAATTAGCTGACTTGGCAACCCAAATAGTTACCTTATCTCAAACAGTTAATCCGGTGACCCTTGCACAAGAGGCTCATGCTGTTCACCACCTTAATGCTCATACCCTGCGCTTAAAATTTAAAATTACTAGAGAACAGGCAAGACAAATTGTTAAAAACTGCAGAAATTGCCTAACCCTGCTCCCTGAACCCCATGTAGGTGTAAACCCTAGAGGGCTCATACCTGGACAACTTTGGCAGATGGATGTTACTCATGTCCCCTCCTTTGGAAGGTTAAAATATGTACATGTTACCATTGATACCTTTAGTGGATTTATTTGTGCCTCTGCTCATTTAGGGGAGGCCACAAAAGATGTTATAAACCATCTCCTATATGTTTTTTCTGTCATGGGACAACCCCAAACTATAAAGACGGACAATGGGCCCGGATATACCAGTCAAAAGTTCAAACAATTTTGCTCCCAAATGAGCATAAAACATATTACTGGAATCCCCTACAACCCCCAAGGACAAGGAATAGTGGAAAGGGCTCATCAGACTTTAAAAAACACCCTCATTAAACTTGCCTCACAAGAGACATTATATTCCCTTAAAGGAAACTATAAGACTTTATTATTACATGCTCTCTTTGTTTTAAACTTTTTAACCCTTGACGCTAATGGCAAATCTGCTGCAGAGCGCCTTTGGCATCCAACCACACAAACAGACTACGCCCAGGCCCTATGGAAAGACCCACTGACGGGAATATGGAATGGCCCTGACCCAGTCATTATCTGGGGAAAAGGATCAGCTTGCATTTATAATTCTAAAGAAGGGGGAGCTAGATGGTTGCCTGAAAGATTAATAAAACCATATAATAAACAATAAAGCCATATAATTAATTCCAGGGTGGCGCCTGAGAACAAAAATATTTTTCTTTTACAGGTCAACAACCATGATGATGAGGCCTTCCCCGTCATCACTCCGCATGATGCTATTGACAGTGAGCTCTCTGGCAGAAGTTGTCCTCCAAAATCGACGAGGATTAGACTTACTTTTTCTACAGCAAGGAGGCTTATGCGCGGCTTTAAAGGAAAAATGCTGCGTATATGTAGATAGAACAGGACTTGTTAAGGATAGCTTAGAAAAAATTACAGCTAGCCTAGAAAAGCGAAAAAGAGAAAGGGAAAAACAAGAATCTTGGTATCAAAATTGGTTCTCCACATCTCCCTGGCTATCAACTCTTTTACCCTCCCTCTTGGGCCCCCTTGTGAGACTTCTCCTCCTAATTTCTTTTGGCCCTTGGGCTTTTCAGCGCCTTACGCGATTTATAAAAAATCAAATTGATTCTGCCTTTTCCAAAAACTCAATCTCGGTGCATTATCATCGCTTAGAGGCTCAGGATGACCCTGTAGGGTCCGAAACAAGCACTCCTGAAAGAGGGCTCCAGTTTCATACACTTCTTGGCTGATAAACCCCAAGCGGCTAGAGAGCATCCAATGACGGGATTATTATGGAGCTTACCCTGGGTGGCACAACATACAGAGGCCGTCGAGGCCGGCTCAACAAGGCATGTTGCCAGGAGTAAGGGTCCCTCCATATAGCCTAAGACAGGGTGTTCTCTCCACCTATAAAGACCTTGTTCTTTAAAGGAAAGGGGGAATTGTCAGAGACCAAGTAGTTAAACGGAACGAAGCAAAGACCCTCTAGCCTTGAGCAAATCGCATCTGGTTGAGTCATCTGCACAAAATACTTCTCGGATTAACCGCAGGTGGTTGCTTGGGTTAGCACAACGGCCAAAAGAACAGCCTGACCCACCCCTAACCTTGAGACTTCTCCTTCTTGTTATCACAAAAACTCTCCATTCCCCCCCCCTCTATACTCCCTTCCTTACACTCAGGGTATATAAACCCTGCTTTGCTTTTAATAAATGAGGCCTTGACGCGACTCAGATTGTCTCTGTCTTTCTTTATGCGCCTGGTCTCCTTCCTCTCTTTCCCCCATTGGTTTTCTTCTTTCAGGAGGTGCCTCTTCGAGCCTCATGAATAGCTGAACCCGCGGGTGGGGAGACCTTACCCTTACCCTAACCCTAACCCTATCCTTAACCCCAACCGTAAACCTAACCCTAACCCTAACCCTTACCCTAACCCTAACCCTAACCCTTATCCTAACCCTAACCCTAACCTTAACCCTAACCCTTACCCTTACCTTCATTGTAACCTTAACCCTAACCCTAACCCTAACCCTAAACCTAACCTTAACCCCAACCCTAAACCTAACCGTAAATCTATCCCTTACCCTTACCCTATCCCTAAACCTAACCCTACCCTAACCCTAACCATTACACTAACCCTAACCCTAATCCTAACCCTAACACTTACTCTAAACCTACCCAAACTCTTACCCTAACCCTAACCCTTACCCTTACCCTAACTCTAACCCTAACCCTTAAACTAAACCTAACCCTAAACCTAACCATACCCTAACCCTAACCCTAAGCCTGACTCCTAACTCTAAAACTAAACGTAACTCTAACCCTAACCCTAACCCTAACTCTATCCCTAACCCTTACCCTAACTCTAACTCTAACCTTACCACAACCCTAACCCTAACCCTAACCTTAACCCTAAACCTAACCCTAATCCTAACCCTAACCTTAACCCTAACCCTAAACCTAACCCTTGTCCTTATCCTAACCCTAACCCTAAACCTAACACTAACGCTAACCCTAACCCTAACCCTTACCCTTATGCTAACCCTAAACCTAAACCTAACACTCACCCTAACCCTAACCCTAACCCTAACCTCTAACCCTAACCCTAAACCTAACCCTAATCCTTACACTTATCCTAAACCTAAACCTAATACTAACACTTACCCTTACCCAAAACCCTACCCTAACCCTAACCCTAACCCTAACCCGTACCCTAACCCTAACCATAAACCAAACCCTTACCCTTACCCAAACCCTCACCCTCACCCTAACCCTAAACCTAACCCTAAACCTAACCTTAACCCTAACACTTATCCTAAACCTAACACTAACCCTAACCCTAACGCTTATCCTTACCCTAACCCTAACCCTAACCCTAACACTTACCCGAACCCTAACCCTAACCATAACCCTTACGTTAACCCTATCCCTAACCCTAACCCTTACCCTAACCCTAACCTTAACCCTAACCCTAACCCCTAACCCAAACCCTTAACCTAACTCCAACCCTAACCCTAACCCTGACCCTTATCCTAACCCTAACCCTAACCCTAACCCTAACCCCTAACCCTAACCCTTAACCTAATGCTAAACCTAACCCTAACCCTAACACTTAACCTTACCCTAACCCTAACACATAACCTGAGCCTAAACCTAACACATAACCTGGGCCTAACCCTAACCCTAACCCTAACCCTTGCCCTTACCCTAACCCTAACCCTAAACCTAACACGAACCCTAAACCTAACCCTAGTCCTAACCCTTACCCTAACCCTAAACCTAACCCTAACCCTTACCTTACCCTAACCGTAACCCTAACCCTAACCTTAACCCTAACTCTAACCTTAACCCTTGCCCTTACCCTAACCCTAACCCTAACACTAACCCAAACCCTAACACTTACCCCAACCCTAACCCTAACCCTTACCCTAACCCTAACCCTAACCCTAACCTCAAACTTAACCATCATCCTAACCCTAACCCTAACCCTAACCCTAACCCTAAACCTAACACGAACCCTAACCCTAACCCTAACCCTTACCCTAACCCTAACCCTAATCCTAACCCTGATCCTAACCCTAACCTCAACCTTAATCCTAACCCTAACCCTAACCCTACCCCTTACCCTTACCCTTACCCTAACACTAAGCATAACCCTAACCCTACCCCTAATCCTACCCTACCGCTTACCCTTACCCTTACCCTAACACTAAGCCTATCCCTAACCCTAACCCTAACCCTTACCCTTAACCAACCCTAAATCTAAATCTAAACGTAAACCTATCCCTAACCCTAACCCTAACCCTAACCCTTAACCCTAATCCTTAACCTAATGCTAACCCTAACCCTAACCTAACACTTACCCTTACCCTAACCCTAACCCTATCCTTAAACCCAACCCTAAACCTAACCCTAACTCTAACCCTAACCCTTACCCTAACCCTACCCCTAACCCTAACCCTAATCCTTACCCTAAACCTAACCCTAATCTTAACCCTAACCCTTACCCTTACCCTCACATTAACCTTAACCCGAACCCTAACCATAACCCTAAACTTAACTCTAACATTTATCCTTACCCTAACCCTAACCCTAAACCTAACCCTAACCCTAAACCTAACCCTTACCCTTACCCTTACCCTAACCCTAAACCTAACCCTAAACCTTACGTTACCCTAACCCTAAACCTAACCCTAAACTTGACCCTAACTTTAACCCTAACTCTTACTCTTACCCTAACCCTAACCCTAAGCCTAATCCTATGCCTGAACCTAACCCTAATCCTAACCCTAACCGTAACCCTAAGCATAACCCTAAACCTAAACCTAATCCTTAAACGTACTCTAACCCTAAACCTAACCTTAACCCCAACCCTTAACCTAACACTAACCCTAACCCTAACCCTTACCCTTACCCTATCCCTAAACCTAACCCTAACCCTAAGCCTAACCTTAACCCTAACCCTAACCCTAACCCTTGCCCTTACCCTAAACCTAATCCTAAACCTAACACGAACCCTAACCCTAATGCTAACCCTAACCCTAACCCTTACCCTTTCCCTAACCCTAACCCTAAACCTAACCCTCACCCTAAGCCTAACCCTAACTCAAACCTCTAACCCTAATCCTAACCCAAACCCTAATCCTTACCCTTATCCTAAACTTAACCCTAACACTAACACTTACCCTTACCCTAAACCCTACCCTAACCCTAACCCTAAACCTTACCCTAACCCTAATCCTAACCCTAATCTTAACCCTAACCCTAACTCTAACCCTAATCTTGACCCTAACTTTAAACCTAACTCTTACCCTTACACTAACCCTAACCCTAACCCTAAGCCTAATCCTAACCATGAACCTAACCCTAATCCTAACCCTAACCCTAACCCTAAGCATAACCATAAACCTAACCCTAATCCTTAAACATACGCTAACCCTAAACCTAACCTTAACCCCAACCCTAAACCTAACCCTAACCCTAACACTAACCCTTACCCTTACCCTATCCCTAAACCTAACCCTAACCCTAACACTAACCATTACACTAACTCTAACCCTAATCCTAACCCTAACCCTTACCCTTACCCTAAACCTAACCCAAACCCTAAACCTAAACCTAACACTTACCCTAACCCTAACCGTTACCCTTACCCTAAACCTAACCCAAACCCTTAAACTAACCCTAACCCTAACCCTTACGCTAACCCTAACCATAAGCCTAACCACTAACCCTAACCCTAAACCTAACTCTAACCCTAACCCTAACCCTAACCCTAAAACTAACCCTAACCCTAACCTTAACACTAACCCTAACCCTAACCCTAACCTTAACCCTAACCCTAACACTTGCCCTTACCCTAAACCTAACCCTAAACCTAATGCGAACCCTAACCCTAACGCTAACCCTAACACTAACCCTTACCCTTTCCCTAACCCTAACCCTAACCCTAAACCTAAACTTAACCCTAACCCTAACCGTAACCCTAATCTTGACCCTAACATTAACCCTAACACTTACCCTTATCCTAACCCTAACCCTAACCCTAAGCCTAATCCTAACCCTGAACCTAACCCTAATCCTAACCCTAACACTAACCCTAAGCATAACACTAACCCTACCACTAACCCTAAACCTTAAACGTACGCTAACCCTAACCCTAACCATAACACCAACCCTAAACCTAACCGTAACCCTAACACTAACCCTTACCCTTACCCTATCCCTAAACCTAACCCTAACGCTAACACTAACCATTTCACTAACACTAACCCTAATCCTAACCCTAACCCTTACCCTTACCCTAAACCTAACCCTAAACCTAAACCTCACCCTAATCCTAACCCTAACCCTAATCCTTAAACGTTTGCTAACCCTAAACCTAACCTTAACCCCAACCCTAAACCTAACCCTAACCCTAAACCTAACCCTTACCCTTAACCTATGCCTAAACCTAACCCTAACCCTAACACTAACCATTACACTAACCCTAACACTAATCCTCACCCTAACCCTTACCCTTACCCTAAACCTAACCCAAACCCTAAACCTAACCCTAACACTTACCCTAACCCTAACCATTACCCTTACCCTAAACCTAACCCAAACCCTTAAACTAACCCTAACCCTAACCCTTACCCTAACACTAACACTATCCCCAAATCCTAACCCTAACCCTAAACCTAACTCTAACCCTAACCCTAACACTAACCCTTACCCTAACCCTAAACCTAACCCTAACCCTAACCTTAACACTAACCCTAACCCTAACCCTAACCCTAACCTTAACCCTAACCCTAATCCTAACCTTTGCCCGTACCCTAAACCTAACCCTAAACCTAACACGAACCCTAACCATAACGCTTGCCCTTACCCTAACCCTTACCCTTTCCCTTAACCTAACCCTAAACCTAACCCTCACCCTAACCCTAACCCTAACTCTAACTTCTAACCCTAATCCTAACCCAAACCCTAATCCTTACCCTTATCCTAAACTTAACCCTAACACTAACACTTACCCTTACCCTAAACCCTACCCTAACCCTAACCCTAACCCTTACCCTAACCCTAACCCTAACCCTAATCTTAACCCTAACCCTAACCCTAACCCTAACACTAATCTTGACCCTAACTTTAACCCTAACTCTTACCCTTCCCCTAACCCTAACCCTAACCCTAAGGCTAATCCTAACCCTGAACCTAACCCTAATCCTAACCCTAACGCTAACCCTAAGCATAACCCTAACCCTAACCCTAATCCTTAAACGTACGCTAACCCTAAACCTAACCTTAACCTCAACCCTAAACCTAACCCTAACCCTAACACTAACCCTACCCTTACCCTATCCCTAAACCTAACCCTAACCCTAACACTAACCATTACACTAACCCTAAACCTAATCCTAACCCTAACCCTTACCCTTACCCTAAAACTAACCCAAACCCTAAACCTAACCCTAACACTTACCCTAACCCTAACCGTTAACTTACCCTAAACCTAACCCAAACCCTTAAACTAACCCTAACCCTAACCCTTACCCTAACCCTAACCATAAGCCTAACCCCTAACCCTAACCCTAAACCTAACTCTAACCCTAACCCTAACCCTAACCCTAACCCTAACCCTTACCCTAAACCCTACCCTAACCCTAACCCCAACCCTTACCCTAACCCTAACCCTAACCCTTACCGTAACCTTAACCCTTCCTTTAACTCTAACCCTAACCTCAACCCTAAACCTACCCCTAACCCTAACCCTTACCCTTGCCCTAACCCTAACCCTAACCCTAACTCTAACACTTACTCTAACCCTAACCCTTATCCTAACCCTAACCTTAACCCTAACCCAAACCTGTAACCTAACCCATAACATTAATCTTAACCCCTAACCCTAACTCTTACCCTAACCCTAACCCTAACCCTAACCCCAACCCTTACCCTTACTCTAACCCTAACCCTAACCCTAACCCTAACCCTAACTCTAACACTTACCCTAACACTAACCCTTATCCTAACCCTAAACATAACCCTAACCCAAACCCGTAACCTAACCCATAACATTAATCTTAACCCCTAATTCTAACTCTTACCCTAACCCTAAAACTAACCCTAACCCTAACTCTAACCCTAACCCTTACCCTAACCCTAAACCTAACCCTAACCCTAACCTTAACACTAATCCTAACCCTAACCCTAACCCTAACCTTAACACTAACCCTAACCCTAACCCTTGCCCTTACCCTAAACCTAACCCTAAACCTAACACGAACCTTAACCCTAACGCTAACCCTAACCCTAACCCTTACCAGTTCCCTAAACCTAACCCTAAACCTAACCCTCACACTAACCCTAACCCTAACTCTAAACTCTAACCCTAATCCTAAACCAAACCCTAATCCTTACCCTTATCCTAAACCTAACCCTAACACTAACACTTACCCTTACCCTAAACCCTACTCTAATCCTAACCCTAACCCTAACCCTTACCATAACCCTAACCCTTGCCCTTACCCTAACCCTAACCCTAACTTTATCCCTAACCCTAATCCTTACCCTAACCCTAACCCTAACCCTTACCCTAACCCTAACCCTAACCGTATCCTCAAACTTAACCCTAACCCTAACCCTAACCCTCACCCTTACTCTAACACTAAGACTAACCCTAACCCTAACCCTAATCCTAAACCTTACCTTAACCCTAACCCTGATCCTAACCTTAAACCTAACCATAACCGTAACCCTAACCTCAACCTAACCCTAACCCTAAACCTAACCTTACCCCTTACCCTTACCCTTACCCTAACACTAAGCCTAACCTAACCCTAAACCTAACCCTAACCCTTACCCTAACCATAACCCTAATCCTAACCCTAAAGCTAACCCTAACCCTAACCTTAACCCTAACCCTAACCTTAACTCTTACCCTTACCCTAACCCTAACCCTAACACTAACACTGACCTAACTTTAACCCTAACCCGTACCATTACCCTAATACTAACCGTAACCGTAACCCTAATCCTAACACTTACCCTAACCCTAACCCTAACCATAACCCTAACCCTAACACATAACCTGAGCCTAACCCTAACCCTAACCGTAACCCTAACCCCAAACCTAAACCTAATCCTAACCCTAACCCTAACCCTAAGAATAAACCTAACCCTAAACCTAACCCTAATCCTTAAACGTACCCTAACCCTAACCCTAAACCTTAAACTAAACCTAACCCTAACCCTAACCCTTACCCTAACCCTAAGCCTAACCCCTAACCCTAAACCTAAACCTAACTCTAACCCTAAACCTAACCCTAACCCTAACCCTTACCCTAACCCTAACCCTAACCCTAACCCTAACCTTAAACCTAACCCTAACCCTAACCCAAACTTTAACCCTAACCCTAACCTTTGCACTTACCCTTACCCTAACCGTAAACCTAACACAAACCCTAACCCTAACCCTAACCCTAACCCTCACCCTAACCCTAACACTAACTCTAACCACTAACTCTACCCCTAAACCAAACACTAATCATTACCCTTACCCTAAACTTAACCCTAACACTAACACTTACCCTTACCCTAAACCCTACTCTAATCCTAACCCTAACCCTAACCCTTACCCTATCCCTTGCCCTTACCCTAACCCTAACCCTATCTTTAACCCTAACCCTAATCCTTATCCTAACCCTAACCCTAACCCTAACCCTTACCCTAACCCTAACCCTAACCCTAACCCTAACACATAACCTGAGCGTAATCCTAACCCTAACCGTAACCCTAACCCCAAACCTAAACCTAATCCTAACCCTAACCCTAACCCTAAGAATAAACCTAACCCTAAACCTAACCCTAATCCTTAAACGTACCCTAACCCTAAACCTAACCTTAACCCCAACCCTAAACCTAACCCTAACCCTAACCCTAACCCTTACCCTTACCCTATCCCTAAACCTAACCCTAACACTAACACTAACCATTACACTAACCCTAACCCTAATCCTAACCCTAAACCTTACCCTTACCCTAACCCTAACCCTAACCCTAAACCTAAACCAAACTCTTACCCTAACCCTAACCCTTACCCTTACCCTAACCCTAACCCTAAACCTTAAACTAACCCTAAATCTAACCCTAACCTTTACCCTAACCCTAAGCCTAAACCCTAACCCTAAACCTAAACCTAACTCTAACCCTAACCCTAACCCTAACCCTTACCCTAACCCTAACCCTAACCCTAACCCTAACCCTTACCCTAACCCTAACCCTAACCCAAACCTTAACCCTAACCCTAACCCTAACCATTGCCCTTACCCTAACCCTAACCGTAAACCTAACATGAACCCTCACCCTAACCCTAACCCTAACCCTCACCCTAACCCTAACCCTAACTCTAACCTCTAACTCTACCCCTAAACCAAACACTAATAATTACCCTTATCCTAAACTTAACTCTAACACTAACACTTTCCCTTACCCTAACCCAAACCCTAACCCTAACCTTAACACTAACCCTAACCCTTGCCCTTACCCTAAACTTAACCCTAACTTAACCCTAACCCTAACACTTACCCTAACCCTAACACTAACCCTAACCCTTACCCTAATCCTAACCCTAACCCGAAGCTCAAACTTAATCCTCACCCTAACCCTAAACCTAACCCTTACCCTTACTCTAACACTAAGCCAAACCCTAATCCTAAACCTAACACTAAACCTTACCCTAACTCTAACCCTAATCCTAACCCTAAACCTAACCCTAACCTCAACCTTAAACCTAACCCTAACCCTAACCCTACCCCTTACCCTTACCCTTACCCTAACACTAAGCCTAACCCTAACCCTAAACCTAACCCTTATTCTACCATAACCCTAATCCTAAACCTAACCCTAACACTATCCCTAATCTTAACCCGAACCCTAACCCTAACCCTAACCTAACCCTTACCCTTACCCTAACCCTAAACCTATCCTTAACCCCAACTCTAAACCTCACCCTAACCCTAACCCTTACCCTAAACCGAACCATAACCCTAACCCTTACCCTAACCCTAACCCCAATCTTAACCCTAACCCTTACCGTTACCCTCACCCTAACCTTAACCCTAACCCTAACCCTAAACCTAAACTTAACCCCAACCCTAAACCTAACCGTAAATCTAGCCCTTACCCTTACCCTATCCCTAACCCTAAACCTAACCCTACCCTAACCCTAACCATTACCCTAACCCTAACCCTAATCCTAACCCTAACCCTTACCCTAAACCTACCCAAACTCTTACCCTAACCCTAACCCTTACCCTTACCCTAAACCTAACCCTAACCCTTAAACTAAACCTAACCCTAAACCTAACCATACCCTAACCCTAACTCTAAGCCAAATCCCTAACCCTAAAACTAAACGTAACTCTAACCCTAACCCTAACCCTAACTCTATCCCTAACCCTTACCCTAACTCTAATTCTAACTTTACCCTAACCCTAACCCTAAACTTAACCCTAAACCTAACCCTAATCCTAACCCTAACCTTAACCCTAACCCTAAACCTAACCCTTGTCCTTATCCTAACCCTAACCATAAACCTAACACTAACCCTACCCCTAACCCTAAACCTTACCCTTATCCTAACCCTAACCCTAAACCTAACACTCACCTTAACCCTAACCCTAACCTCTAACCCTAACCCTAAACCTAAACCTAATCCTTACCCTTATCCTAAACCTAAACCTAACACTAACACTTACCCTTACCCTAAACCCTACACTAACCCTAACCCTAACCCTTACCCTAAACATAACCCTAAACCAAACACTTACCCTAACCCTTACCCAAACCCTCACCCTCACCCTAACCCTAAACCTAACCCTAACCCTAACCTTAACCCTAACACATACCCTAAACCTAACACTACCCTAACCCTAACGCTTATCCTTACCCTAACCCTAACCCTAACCCTAACCCTAACACTTACCCGAACCCTAACCCTAACCATAACCCTTACGTTAACCCTATCCCTAACCCTAACCCTTACACTAACCCTAACCTTAACCCTAACCCTAACCCCTAACCCAAACCATTAACCTAACTCTAACCCTAACCCTAAGCCTAACCCTTACCCTTAACCAACCCTAACACTAACTCTAACCCTAACCCTAACCCTGACCCTTAACCTAACCCTAACCCTAACCCTAACCCTTACCCTTAACCAACCCTAAATCTAACTCTAAACGTAAACCTATCCCTAACCCTAACCCTAACCCTAACCCCTAACCCTAACCCTTAACCTAATGCTAACCTAACCCTAACCCTAACACTTACCCTTACCCTAACCCTAACCCTTATCCTAACACTAACCCTAACCCTAACCCTAACACATAACCTGAGTCTAACCCTAACCCTAACCCTAACCCTTGCTCTTGCCCTAACCCTAACCCTAAACCTAACACGATCCCTAAACCTAACCCTAACCCTAACCCTGACCCTAACCCTAACCCTAACCCTAACCCTTACCCTTACCCTAACCGTAACCCTAACCCTAACCTTAACCCTAACTCTAACCCTAACACTTGCCCTTACCCTAACCCTAACCCTAAACCTAACACGAACCCTAACCCTAACCCTAACCCTTACCCTAACCCTAACACTAACCCTTACCCTTACCCTAACCCTAACCCTAAACCTAACCCAAAACTTAACACTAACCTTAAACCTTGCCCTTACCCTAACCCTAACCCTAACTCTAACCCTCACCCTAACACTTACCCTAACCCTAACCCTAACGGTAATCCTTACCCTAACACTAACCATAACCCTAACCTCAAACTTAACCATCACCCTAACCCTAACCCTAACACTTACCCTTACTCTAACACTAAGCCTAACCCTAACCCTAACCAAAACCCTTACCCTAACCCTAACCCTAATCCTAACCCTAAACCTAACCCTAACCTCAACCTTAATCCTAACCCTAACCCAAACCCTACCCCTTACCCTTACCCTTACCCTAACACTAAGCATAACACTAACCCTACCCATAATCCTACCCTACCCCTTACCCTTACCCTTTCCCTGTCACTAAGCCTAACCCTAACCCTAACCCTAACCCTACCCTAACCATAACCCTAATCCTAACTCTAAACCTAACACTAACCCTAACTTTAACCCTAACCCTAACCCTAACCTAACCCTTACCCTTACCCTAACCCTAATCCTATCCTTAAC
>NW_028327343.1:0-42500 GCF_031878675.1 Megascapheus bottae | reverse complement strand
GTGCTCAAGGTTTTAAGCCACAGAGCCACCTCCACTTTTCTGGAGTCTCATATACTTTCCTGCCCAGGCTGGCTTTGAATCACAATCCTCAGATCTCAGGCTCCTGAATAGCTAGGATTACAGTCTTGAGCCACCAGTGCCGGGCAGTGTTTACGTTGAAATTCCTGCTAACTCTTACATTTTTTTATGTAAAATATACTCTGAGCACATTTAGTTCACACAAACATGTTTCAAATGCTCAGTCAGTAGCTGATAAGGCTAGCAATGGAAAGTCTGGAGATGAAATTGGAGTAAAGCTGTGTTTGGGTGGTCATGAAACTTCCGGATTCAAAACCAGGTGCAAGTGGCTCACCCCTTGAATCCTAGATATTTGGAAGCTGAGATTTGAGTATCACAATTCAAAACCAACCCTTGGCAGAAAAATCTGCAAGATTTGATTTCTAATTAGCTAGCAAAATAGCTCTCCTAGAGGTATTGCTCAAGTGGTAGAGCACCAGACATCAATTTATAAAAGTAGAGCAAGGGTGTAAGGCTATGGTAATGGAAAAAAGGAAAAATAAAAACAGGAGAATGATCTGGGAACAGCAGGCTGTGGTGATGGTACCTGGCACAGAGCAAGGAATGAAGTAGAAATGTATGAGACAGACAGAAGCAAGACACGTAAGGCTCATTACTGTGAAAGAAATCAGGGTTTTTTGCTGAAATTTTAGAATTATCACCATAGAGGTAAAGCAGAGGTTATTTTGTTTCTTCCTGTTAAGTGTAATGTTGTAGACCCTAGCCTGGGTAGGCCTCCAGGCCTTGCTTAATCTTAAAGACTGATGGCCGTTCACCTGGCAATATTCATGAGTCATATTATTCTGAGAATAGTCACAATGACCTGATCACCAGATGTTTTACATAGGTAGAGACTTACCGTAAACATCAGCAAGCGGAATGCCACCGCCCTGCTTCCCCCTCCCTATTTCCTCTTAGCTACTGCTTAAAAGGCTGCTAAAAAATTTTAATAAACAGACCTTGACAACATATTGCTTGGTCTCACTCTTCTTTCTCACCCTTCTTATTTTCAGGCTGTGTCCCCCTTGTTTCCCCCAAATAACTGTGGACAAGTGGCGCCCAACGTGTGGCCCGAGAGACAGACATTCTGCTGGACAGAGACATGACTAGCCACACAAAAGACTCCCAGGGAGTGGACAAAGAATTGGAGAAGACATTCTCACCGCTCATGAGAAAGGCCTTCTTCTGGTAAGCAGATTTTTCTCCGTTCCAGTCTAAGATGGGTGATCATATGTCTAAGGAGGCCCAATTTATTCGGGACCTTAAAGTATACCTCAGGGAAAGAGGAGTCAGAGTTAAGAAAAAGGATTTAGTTCAATTTTTCTTGTTTATTGTGGAAACTTCCCCCTGCGTTGTAATTAGTGGACCCACTATACATCCTCTTACATGGAAAAAGGGAGGGAGTTAAATGCGCTCCTGCCACAAAGAGGCCAGATGCAGTCCCTACCAGAATATTTAGCTATTGGAACCTTATTAATGATGTTTTAAATGAAGGGCCAGGATCTGCCAAAGTTATTTCTGAAGCCGAGGCTTTCCTTGCACCCCTCTCTCGTCCCGCTTTGGCCGCCTCAATCCACTCCCCTATGGAACCTGTCCCTCCATCACCTTGCCCTTCGGTAGTTATACCCATGCCCAGTATAGGAGAAAATCCCAAAAAAACCTTATAACAAATTCCTTGATCTATTGAAATCTTTTGATCCCATCATAGATAGCCAGAAAGTTCAATCTGATAGGGAAGTTCCTTTGACCCTCCCTGTTTTTGAAAAAATACCCAAAGATATGCCACCCCTGCCAGAAGAAAGCTTTAAACAACAAGCCAATAGTTGTCAACACCCAGCCCCCATTTCTGTTACTTATTCCAGACCTCCCCCTTACCCTCCCGCTTATTTTCCTCCACTGTCCATTGATGCCCATAAGGCAGCCCTTATACAGACAAAAAATTATTTGTCACAGCATGTTGCAGGTTTAAAAGAGGTATCCCAGCTACAAAAAGCATGTTCCCAGCTTTCAGTGAGCCTTGGCTCCCTGCACGATTCCATTAACCAGATTGCCTTTGACACTCATAAAAAATCTACCTATTCCAAACAGGGACGCGCCTTGCCTGCTTTGGCTTTTCCTGTAATGACTCGCTCAGGAGCCAAAACCAAAACTGCTTCAGTCACTGGAATTAGAGAAGACCAGGAAGGTGAGGAAATAGACCCCAATTCTGAGGTGGAAGAGAAAGAGGCTAGTGATGATGAGGATTCCCCTAACACCTATAAAAAGTTAAAGTTTAAGGCCCTTAAAGAAATTAATTCAGCAGTTCACAATTATTGCCCCAATGCCCCTTTTACACATTCAATGCTTAAGGCTCTTATCTTACCCCCGATGAGTGGCATCAGGTTACACAAGCTACCCTTACCCGTGGCCAATATTTAACTTGGAAGGCAGAATTTTTGGATAAATGCCAGGCTCAAGCCAATATTAATGAAAAAAAGACTTCCACTCGTAGTTGGACTGCAGATAAACTTAGTGGAATTGTCCAATATAGCTCAATAAAAAAACAGGTTAAATTTCCAGTTGGCCTTTTGGCTCAGACCTTGGAGGCCGCCTTCACTGCATGGCATGCCATTCTTTCCGCAGGATCCATCATTACACCCCTATCCAAGGTTATCCAGGGGCCACAGGAACCCTATAGTGAATTTGTAGGCAGATTACTAGAAATGACAGAGAGAGTTTTGGGTCCAGAAGAGGAGACTAAATTTGTAAAACAATTGGCCTTTGAAAATGCTAATGCCACCTGCCGCGCTATTCTTAGAGGGCAGGTAAAACATAAAACCCTTGATGAAATGATTAGGTTATGCCATGATGCAGATCCCTTTACTTCCAAGTTGTCTCAGGGAATCACACAAGGCGTTCAGCTGGCTATAGGATCTGTATTACAACCTATGAAAAGTGCTAAGCATTGTTTTAAATGTGGCCAGATTGGGCACTTTGCCAAACAGTGCCCTCAACAATTGGATACTACCCTGCCTGTTGCCTCAGGACAATCCAAGATTCTCTTACCTACCACTGTATGTCCCAGATGTAATAAGGGTAAACATTGGGCTAATTAATGTAGGTCAAAAACGGATGTTATGGGGTAGAGCCTTGCTCACTTTTCAGGGAAACGGGCCAAGGGGCCAGCCCCGGCCCCCTCAACCCATTCCATTCTCACAGGCCACGGGGAATATTCAGCCAATGACTCAGCCCACTTTAAACCAACAGACCAACTTTCTAAAGCCACTCCAGGCAGTGCAGGGTTGGACTTGTGTGCCACCTCCAACTCAATTTTAACTCCTACTGGAGGGATTTATATTTTACCCACAGGTGTTTTGGGCCCACCTCCGCCTAATACCTGTTATTTGATCCTGGGAGGAGCCTCCTCTACTATTCGGGGCCTTTTCATATTTCCCTCCATTTTGGATAATGATTACTCTGGGGAAATTCAAATTTTGGCATGCTCCACCCTCAGACCTATAAAAATTGCTGCAGGCCAGAGAATTGCACAAGCCTTGCCTTTACCCTTGCATTCCTCTGCCCCAGGGGTTAATACCGAGGCTAGGGGGACTTCTCAGCCCGGTTCCTCGGATATTTATTGGGTACAACGCCTTTCTGACAAACGCCCTGTACTCCGCCTTAAATTAGGTGGATGATGGTTTGAAGGCATTTTAGATTCAGGAGCAGATGCTACCTGCATTTCTCATAAATTGTGGCCATCAAAATGGCCATTACAAGCATCCCTTACCCATCTACAGGGGATTGGCCAGGCAAAGGACTCTTTACAAAGCACTAAAATATTGCAGTGCGAGGATGCTGAAGGTAATTCAGGGACTGTTAAACCCTTTATTGTTCCCGGATTACCGGTCAATCTCTGGGGGAGAGACATCCTTTCACAAATGAATGTTATCATGTGTAGCCCCAATGAAGTTATAACCCAAGAAATGCTATCACAGGGGTATTTGCCAGACAAGGTTTGGGTAAAGAAGGACAGGGAATCCCCACCCCAGTAAATATTTCACCTAAGTTGGATCGCTTTGGTTTAGGCTATCAAATTTTTTTTATAAAGGCCTCTGCTCCCGCTGCACTCCAAGCGGATAAAATCACTTGGAAAAGTGATGAACCTGTCTGGATCGACCAGTGGCCTCTTTCCTCTATAAAATTGTCTGCAGCCCTGACGTTGGTGCAGGAACAGTTGGCTGCTGGACACATTGAGCCATCCAATTCACCCTGGAATACTCCCATATTTGTTATACAAAAAAAATCAGGAAAATGGCGCCTTTTACAAGACCTTCACGCCATTAACAAGACAATGGTTCCTATGGGGGCTCTGCAGCCAGGCCTGCCCTCTCCGGTGGCCATTCCCAATTCATATCATAAAGTGGTAATAGATTTAAAAGATTGTTTTTTCACCATTCCTCTCCATACCCGGGATTGTGAGCGCTTTGCCTTCAGTCTTCCAGTAACTAATTTTATGGAACCAAATCCCCATTTTCAATGGAAGGTATTGCCCCAAGGAATGGCTAATAGTCCTACACTTTGTCAAAAGTATGTTGCTCAAGTTGTTGAACCTTTTAGGCTCAAATTTCCCACCCTATAGGTCATCCACTATATGGATGATATTCTTTTGGCAGGTTCAAAACAATCCATTCTTTACGAGGCAGCATATGAGTTAATGATTAAATTACAATCCCATGGCCTTCAAATTTCTGAAGAGAAAATTCCAGTAGTTCCACCACAATTATTTTTAGGCTTTGAGCTTTTCCCTAATAAATTATGTCACAAAAGATGCAATTACGTAAAGATTCCTTAAAAACTCTTAATGATTTTCAAAAATTGTTAGGAGATATAAATTGGCTCTGTCCCTATTTAAAATTAACCACTGGAGAGCTTAAGCTTCTTTTTGATGTTTTGTGAGGAGATCCAGACCCATTATCTCCTCGAGTACTTACTCCTGAAGCCAGACAAGCATTGCTATTGGTTGAAAAAGCTATTAAACAACAGCATATTTCTTATTATTCCCCTGATAAGCCGTTGTATTTTCTTGTATTTCCCTCCTCTTTTTCTCCTACCCGACTATTCTGGCAAAATTCTCCCCTTTATTGGGTCCATTCCTCTGCCTCATCCTCAAAAATACTTGCTACATACCCATTTTTAGTAATTCAACTTATACAATTGGGCAGAGAGCAGTCTTTAAAATTATTTGGCAAAGATCCTGATATTATTATTATCCCATTTAGTACTGTGCAAATACAGTGGCTTATGCAAAATGATTCCTCATGGGCCGTTGGTCTAGTCTCTATTCAAGGTAAAATTGATAACCATTTTCCCCAGGACAAATTAATTCAGTTTTTTTTATAGAACCCCTGTAGTTTTCCCCAAAATAACTAAATCAAGTCCTATTAAGAATGCAGCCTTGGTTTTTACTGATGGCTCCTCAAACGGAGTTGCTGCTTATTTCATTAATGGTGAAATATATTCATTTTTTACGGGAGAAAAATCTGCCCAATTAGTGGAATTAAAAGCCATTTTAAAGGTCTTTCAAGATCTTTTAGATACTCCCTTTAATTTGTTCACTGATAGCTCTTATATAGCCTTTTCCGTGCCATCTTTGGGAATAGTCCCCTATATTCGCCCTACTTCCGGGGCTACGCCCTTATTTTATGAGCTTCAAAATATTACTCTTCAATGAGCCCAGCCTTTCTTTATTGGACATATTCATGCCCATTCTGGGCTGCCTGGACCCTTGGCTCAGGGAAATAACAAGTAGATCAGGCCACCCGTATAATTGGTTTAGCTGAAACTCCACTTAACCCTTCCCCATTATCCCTTGCACAAAAAGCCCATGATCTCCATCATCTCAACGCTCATACCTTACGTCTTAGGTACGGTGTTACTCGAGAACAAGCACGACACATCGTGCGACAATGTAAGGGATGCCTTATACTCTTGCCTGAACCCCACGTAGGAGTTAATCCTAGAGGTTTAATTCCAGGAGAAATTTGGCAAATGGATGTTACTCACATTCCCTCGTTTGGTAAAATGAAGTATGTACATGTTACTGTGGATACTTTTAGTGGATTTATTTTCGCCACCCCTCAAACAGGGGAGGCTACAAAAAATGTAATTAGTCATGTCCTTTCCTCCCTTATTGTGTTGCCTCAGCCAAAATTTATTAAAACTGATAATGGGCCAGGATATACTAGTGCATCATTTAAACAATTTTGTCCTCAGTTGGAAATCAAACATATTACAGGTATTCCCTATAATCCTCAGGGACAAGGTATTGTGGAAAGAGCTCATCAAATCCTTAAAATATGATATTTAAATTACAGCATCACTCCTTCTCCCATTCTTTCCCAGTTTTTCTCTCCCCTCCCCACCCACAAGTTGTATAGCTCATGTTGAACATAATGTGTATTGAGTATCACTGTGGCATTTGTTCACTATTTGTCCTTCCATTACTGTGCCTCCTCTTACACTCCAAAGACAGATAAAGGAACAAACAGACAAAAAGAAAAATTGGCAACAAGCAAAAAATCCTCTTACTTACATTTCCTGGAGTTGCTTTGTTTTCTTCTTCAAAGAATATCCTCCTATCATGTTCCTGTATTACTGCATAGAATCTTAGGTATTTTATCATGTCCCAGTGTATTTTTTTGAAAACCACCCAGCATATTTACTTGTATGTTTATAGGCACATTCTAGCTACCACAAATGAGTTTGTCTGCCTTACTTCCGCTCTAGCCAGTACAAATAAGTGTGTCTGGATTACTTCATTTAGCATAATTTTTTCCAGTCCTGGCCTTGAGCTCAGTGCCTGAGCACTGTCCTTGGGCTTTCTCAATGTCAGAACTCTACCACTCGAGCCACAGCACCACTTCTGTCTTTTTTCTATGTATGTGATACCGAGGAATTGAACCCATGCCTTTATGCATGCTAGGCAAGCACTCTACCATTAGGCCGAACTGCTGGCCTCATTTAGCACAATTTTTTCCAACTCTTTCAATTTTCTTAGGAACAGTACAATAGTGATCCCCTATGACCCAGGAATTCCTCACCTGGGCATTTATCCAATAGAGCACAACCAGGTTCATTGCAGCATTATTTACCATTGCTAAGATATAAAGTCAATCTAGATGCTCCCTCAGTGGATGAATAGATCAAGAAAATGTGGTGTATATGTATACACAATTCAACTCTACTCATCCATCAGAAAGAATGATATTGCACTGTTGTTTCTTTTAAAAGAAAACAAAAGAAAAAACATGTCTCATCTCAACTATAAAGTAAATAGTGTATAAATTAAATATTTAGAGTTAATATATATTCTGCATGTTTTCAAGTTGTTTGGAAAAAATTACAGGGGAGGAAAGAAAATGTAGTATAGCCTTGTGATCATTAAGATGAATATGTTCACATATATTTTCAGATGTGGATTGTCTTCCTTTGGTTAGCAAAAGCTACATAAAATCCCCCGTGCACCACCAGTGGCGGAAAACTTCCAGAAAGCTGGCCTTGTCCATGACAGCCATAGGCTAGTGGACTGCTCCAGAAATACAAACTAACAACAATCGCAACGGGCCCTATGTTAGTACATATAACTGCCACCAGGTGGCGATAGAAGACTAGCACAAAAAATCACACTGCTTTAGAATCACATCACACACCCATTTCAATTTGAATGAAATTACAACTAAGTAACCATATTAACTATAACCATATCATCTTTCAGGAATTTTTTAAACCTAGTTTCCATTCTACATTTTCAGAAATATGACAGATTTTCTTATTAAAATCCTGGTGTAGTTATATAAAAAATATTTGTTTGGGTAAGTTATTTTGTATTACCCCAGAAATGTTCTGTATGTCAGTTTAGACAGGAATGAACATCTCACACTGACAACTGCCAGTGTACTACAGATATCTCTGTCTCGAACCAACTGGAAAGTAAGGCTGCAGCGACCTGGAATCAGCCGGCCATGATATGCATAGGAATGTGGGCTGAATTATTCATAAGTACTTCTGTTATGGATTCGGCAGCTCATTCTGTCTTTAATTTTTTTTAGTCAGGTATAACTTGATTGCTATGTTAGTCACACTCTGGAAAGAAATAGCTGCTAGATTAAAATAAATGTCTTTTATTTTTATGACTAAGTATAGATATAGCATGTGGTTCATGTTCTCATGATTCCAAGAACATTTTTAGAAAACTCCATTTCTAATTGAGTAAGTTTGCTTTTCCATGGTGTGGCAGCCTTCTTCCCTTCCCTCCCCACCCCTCCCCTCCCCTCTGCTTCCCTTCCCTTCCCCCTCCCCTGCCCTTCCTATTCCCTCCGCTCCTACCCCTCCGTTTCCTTCACCTTCCCTTCTTTTTCCCTATTCCTTCCTTTCTCCTTCCCTTCTCCTGTCTACCTTCCTTCCTTCCTTCCTTCCTTTCTTCCTTCCTTCATTCTTTCATTACTTCCTACCTTCCTTCCTTTCCTCCCTCCCTTTCCCCACTATTTCTCCAAGAAAGGGGTTTGAACTCTGCATTAAATGCTTTCAAGTGCTCAACCACATGAGCCACACTTCGAACCCCAGCAGTGTTTCTTTGGGAAGCAGGCAGACAGATGGTAGGAGAATGTCTGGTTAGGTGAATAATTTGGTGAGGACAGGATAAGAGAAACAGCAATGATAGAACTTGGTTTTCTAATAAGTGGCATTAGGTGCCTTCAATCGATGGCAGAGAATCCCTGGCTGTTCCACTAGACTTGGAGTTTCTCAAATGGATAAGCCACTCTTCAACAGGCAGAACGACATAGCACTGAGAAATGATGGGAGGACAAAATGATGGGAGGACAGAAATGTCCAGTATAGGATGCTTCTAGCTTCGGAAAAAGAAGAATTTTATTTCAGAAAATTCTTCTCTGTAAGGGTAACTGTAGCAGAATCCCTGTCATAGGCCATGAAATAAATGCTTGGCCATTTCCTGTGTTCAGTCGATCTCATCATGAGTAGAAACACTGGGTTCATCAGCTGCCACAGGAAACCTAAGCCTTGACACAGCCCCGGGTTTCTCATTAGAGCTAACAAGGTCAGAGAACTTGGAAACCTGCATTTGAACAATTTTAGATACTGCAAGTTTCTCATAAATGTATCCTGAATGAAGGGACAAGTGAGTTCAGGGGATGGAGGCCTCTCAATACTTTAGCAACTGATACATCATTGAAAGAATTTCACATTTCCTTTTATTGTGAGGACTTGTATTTATTTTTTTAAGCCATTGTTGAGATAACATGCATCTTCAAGAGAGGGCAGGTTGGAAAACTCATTATTAATTTACCCCAATCATCCTAATGTGTATCTTTTGTTGTTGTTGTTTTGGTTTCGTTAGATGACAGAGGCAATATTAAGATCTTAAATGTGACCTCTGTACCTCCGTTCCTTTTGCTTCTGAGATGTGGTTGAGTCCCAAATGTTTGGATAAACACAGTTGTGCCCAGCATATCTAGCTTCTAAAGGAACTGCCTGGGCATGTGATTTTCCATAGTGGTGCAGCCAGCTCCACCTGAATAAGGCCTTCTCTGATGGGAGTGGTGAAGTGAAGAGACTGTGAGCAAGAGAGTTAGTACTTGGTGGATGGCAAGGTGGCCCTTCCCCCATGAGGAAAGGCTGAGACCAGTTGATTTGTGTATCTTACAATGTGAGAGACTTGGGGAATAGTAAAATGCACTGGACTGGACTAGTAGACCTGCCGCTGTCTGGCAATAGTGCTCGTGGTAGAAAGGACTTTAGTGAGGACATGGGCATCTCACCTGTGGCAAAAGTACATATTTCCCAACATTAGAAGTGAGAGTAAAAAGAAATTGTGATAGTATCTCGCAATGCACCTAGGCTAGCAATGAACTTGTGATCAGCCTGCCTCAACTTTCTTAGTACTGGGATTGCAGGCATGTACCACTAGGCTTGCAAGGAAGTGAGATCATTTTAAAGGAGACTTTGTGTGGAACAGGGTTGCCTATAATGGACTGGGGCAGCGGGGAGGGATTGGGCGGCGGTGGTGATGTGTGGCAGGGACAATAAACAGTAAGCCCAAGTAAAGAGATTTCATAGATCCTCCTGCACATTGTTCAAATCCCAACTGTGCTGATCACTTGATGACCATGAGAGGGACTAGAGTGAGAATGGTAGGAGAAAGTGAGCTCAGACTACTACCTGAATTGTAGAAATTTCCATAAGGGAAGCTGGTTAAATTGTGTGTGAGTGTGTGGGGGGGGTGTGCATGTGTGTGTTATTTATTGAGGCTTGAGCTCAGGGACTCTTGCTCTCATTTGGCTTTTTTAGTGAAGTATGGTGCTCTACCATTTGAGCCACACCTCCACTTCTAGATTAATTGAGGTGAATAAATGTAGCTAAAACTAACTGAGCTAGATTCAACTTTGATTAACTTCTAGTGTTTAATTGAGGTAAAAGTCTCACACACTTTTCTACGCAGGCTGACTTTGAATTGTAATTCTCTAAGTTCAGATAAATCAGTATCTAGGATTACAGGTATGACTCACCACTACCTGACAGAAGTAAGAATATTCTTAAAACTTTCAGAAATTGTTATGATAGGGCCAGGAGATTGGCCTACTGGTACAGTACTTCCCTAGCATGCACAAATCCCTGGGCTCGATTACTTGGTTCTACATAATCAGAAAAAGCCAAAAGTGGCATTGTACCTCAAGTGGCAGAGGACTAGCATTGAGAAAGCTCAAGGACAGTGCTTAGGCCCTGACTTCAAGCCCCAAGTCTGGCAAAAAATGTTATTATAAAGAAAATGTACAGAGGGGTATAGTTACAACAGGTAAAGAGTACATTTCTTTTTGGAAAATGCCACCCCTTCCTTTGTTCTCTCCCAGTGTTTCCGTCCTGCTCCCACCCCCTCACTGTACAGTTCATTTTCAACCTAGTCTAGTGAGTACCACTGCTGTCTTTGTCCACTCTCTCTCCATCCATTTCTGTGCTAACCCACACACTTTCTATTTTTTGTTTTTTGTTTTTTAATTCGGATAATGTGGAGAGGAGTTATAATTACATTGGTCAGGTAGTAGTGCATTACTTCTCACTCATTGATACCCCTTCTTGTGTTTTGGTCTCCATTCCACTTCCATCCTCTCCTTCCAATCATCTTGTTTCCCCCCTTACCTTTCCTATTTCAAATAAATAAATAAACATATATTTAATATACCAGGTAACAAGGTAAGATATTGTAACAATCTGAGATTAACCAAAGGGCAACAAAAGAGAAGAGAAATAACATAGTACATTAAGAACAACAATCAAACAAGATAAACCTCTTGTTTCCCATCCTAGAGATCCTTTCACATAGTCCCATCCTAGAAGACTTTCTATATCTAGGCTTTGAGCTACTGCAATCCTCTGCTAGGAGAATCTTAGGTGTGTACTAACTATTACAATTGAGGGAAACCATGGAGCCTATGTTCCGTTGGGTCTCGCTTACTTCACTTAATATTATTCTTTCCAAGTCTTTCCATTTTGTTATGAATAGAGCGATGTCATTCTTTTTGATGGCAACATAGAATTCCATTGTGTAAAAATACCACATCTTCTTGTTCCAATCATGTACTGAGAGGCATCTGGGTTGATTCCATATGTTACCTATGGTTAATAATGTTTCACTGAACATCTTTGTGCTAGTACGCCTTCTATTCTTAGAATTTAAAGTTACAGCAAGAGCCATGACACTTTCTCATATTTTTATCCAGTGATAGGAAAGGAATCCAGGAAGCTGATCTGAAGTGTCAGAGAATAGAATAAATCTACTTTCTGCTCACATCCTGTGTGGACCAAATGAACCACTCAGTAACCTGTCCACTGGAATATGTGGGAATGCCCATAACTGTGGATAGATTCTAAGCATGATTGCATTACCCATCAGCAGTGTTCTCAGGCCATTACCCACTCCATGTGAGTCTTAACCTTTTCTCCCGTAGAAGACCACCTGGTTCCTTTTAGCTTTGTAGTTCTGTGATTCCATTTTATGGCTCAGCCATATTTAATATGCACATAGAATTCATATTTGTAAATTTTATTTACACTCAAACTATTTCCACAGGCGAGAAAACTAACCAACCTCCATGTTCCATTAGCCTTTGTCCTGTGTATTGCACTAAGTCTAGCACTGAGGTTTGCTTGTTTCTCCAGTAGTTTTCCTCTTTGCTGAACTTTCTATAGAAAAGCTTAGTGAAGTGCAGAACTTTGAGCACACATATTTTCTGACTCCCGCATATAAATTCTGCTGATTCAGTCAACATGTGGTGTTTATAGTTTCTGGACGAAAAATCACAAGCAAATGAAGTTCCAGAAAGTAAAAGGAATAGCCAGTTTCATATGATCAAATATTGTAGAAATCTCACACATTTTGTAATTCACAAACAATTCTGCATTACATAATGTGCATCAAAAAGGAGTCCCAGTTTGTTTATTGAATTTTAACTTGCTTCCAAATGCAGCTGCTGTCTAAGGTTTCATAATTGTCTGTAAATTTATTCCTGTGTGTCTCTGCATGCCCCAGACAGAGTCGACACTACCAATCATGTCTTTAACTCGTTGAGCTCTTTCAAATGATATGAAAAGGTGTGCATTGTAGTTCACCTGAAAGGAGAGTGTGATTAGAGTGGCATAAAGCAGAAAGAAGGAGTGGGCAGCAGACATTTTAATCTGCTTGCTGCTTTGCTAGACTTCCTAAAAGCTCAAGTATTATAACAGAAATGGTTTGCTATACATCTTTACTTGTTTGGGTGTATACTAGTTTTAAATTTGGTAAAACATTCAATATTCTTTCAAATAAAAGTTTTTCTGTTTAACACTGTACACAAACTACTCATTCATATGCGGAGCACCTGTCATGTTAAACTAGAGGAAAACTAGCAAAAACTGTAATACCCCAATGCCCATAACCAGAGATAGACTTGTTACTTTAAGCTACTATTCATTTAAAAAATCACAAAGTTTCCTTCACTCTCTCTAGCCTAATGGTTTAGTTCTCACCAGAGATCATCTTCAAATTCACCATGGCAACCAAAGCCTCAGAAATCTCAGTATCCAACACCCAATGCCCCATTGGAACACAATGTGTTGGGAAGTCAAATATAATAAAATGCCTTTTCAGAAATCTGTGTCTATTAGTTCCATTTTTCTTAGGGTCCCAAAACTTCCTCCATGTAACAGTGATTAATAAGGAACAGTTGGATAGCGTGAAGTAGCTGTTTCTGAGAGAAGTTTGTTTTCAGCCTTACTGGACTCTTAAGTGATATGGAGTGGCAGTAGTTACAGTGAATTAGAAGGTAGCCAGAGCACGATTCTTTATTCTAGATTTCTGATGGTGTTTATTTGTGACCACATAGCACATTTTCCATGTAATAGTGTAGCCAAGGAGCCACATGTATTTACTAAACAAGAGCCCCATCTATATGGTCATCGTGATTGGTTCACTCAGGACAAACTCCCCCCAACCTGTGCCCGGTGGAGCCCTTGTGTGGGACTTGCCTCTACCTGGGTCAAGAAAACTTCTTCTGTCTGTGTGTTCTGATAGTGGGAGGAGATCTGAGCAATGTGCCTGCAATAGATCAGGAGGCAGGACAGAGACAGGACAGGGGACAAGTGCTGGTTTTGCTTTATGTCTGGACCTACGTCTGACTTCAGCTCTGCTATGCATCTCCTGTTTTTGTTTATTTCATTTGTATCTCTTTTATTTGTCCCAACACATATACCCTTCAAAAAAACATTAGAAAAGTTTTTGCTATAAAATGTATCTACTATATATTTCCACCTGACATGCACTATGCATTTCTTTTAAAATGATTTTATAGCAATCCAAGTCATCTGTCTATCTATCTATCTATCTATCTATCTATCTATCTATCTATCTATTTATCTTATATACCAACATTTTTCTGAGAAGCTACCTATTGTAAAACATAATGGCTTAACGGCATTCGCTGGAAAGTGAATGAAGCTAGAGCAAATTATGTTGAGTGAGGTAAGTTAAGACCAAAGGAACAAGAGGCACATGGTATCCTTAATATGTGGATATTAGATAGACAGAGTACAAGAGCAATGACTAAGTATTTGGGTACCCAATGTCTTGGACATGGTATTGGACATATAAACATAACTGCATAGACATAAAAATCTATGATGGGCTATGTGCTCTATAAACATAATGTTTTATTTTATTTTTGTTTTTGTTTTTTGGGGTTTTGTTTTTTTTCCAGTCCTGGGTCTTGAACTCAGGGCCTGAGCACTGCCCTTTGGCTTTCTCAAGGCCAGAGCTCTAGCGCTTGAGTTACATTACCAGTTCCTGCTTTGATCTATGTGTGTGGTACCGAGGAATTGAAACCAGGTCTCGTGCATGAAAGGCAAGCAATCTACCAATAGGCAAAACTCCTGCCTTAGATATACCGTTTTATTACATAGATTATTATGTATCTATGACATACAAAGCTTCAGCTTAATTTTAATTATGTTCTAAAATCTAAATGCCAGTGATTGTAAATAGACATTCCCTTCTTGAATACTTGTTTGTTAAACATGCCATTTGAAGTATGATGTAAAAATCAAAGTTAATAAATAAAGAAACAAAAAGAAAAGAATCATAATGGCTTGATAAAGCAACAACAATTTAATTTTTTGGTCTTCGTATTGTCTGGGTAATTCTGATGTGAAATTAGGATGAGCTAATTTTCAATGGCCCGGCATGTCGGTCTGGAGTGTGTTTTTGGTTTTCTCAGAGCACTTTCAGGGGTGCTGATGTTGGAGTGTGGGGTGTGGAAGCCTGGGGATGGAAAGAGCTTCAGTATATTCCTCACCCTTCAGAACCAGTCTAGGCTTAAACTCTCCTGGGGGATTTAAGTGATTTAATTTAACAGATTGTGCATTCTTACAAGGAGTATTGTAGAATCACTTTATTCCCATCTTTACTGCTAGTTTCCATGTGCATTCTGGTAGAAGAGAACCTGTACAGAGAAGTTGGGTCTTTCATTGAGACTTTAGATGAGCCTTTAGTATAGGGTGGTAGTACTGACATTCCTAGACTACATTTCATCAAACACCAATTCTTTCCACTATCAGAAAGGTATATATTCCAACTACCAGAGTAAAAACCCCCAAATCACTTATCAATACAAACGATTGGAATTATAGATGACTTTTTATAATATTAAAAAAAAACCTCAAGGACATTAGAAGACACCAGATTGGCAACCATTAGATAATTAAAAACTAATTTCTGAAACCTCCCTTCCCCAGCTCAGGAAAGGGCAACCCCATTTAATCAAAGATAGGAGCTGCAGGAATGCCTTTGTTTACTACCAGCTACTGGAACCAGTTTCACTTACAGATTTGTCCAGTGCACTAAATAAGTTAGAGGAAATTGTGTAATGGTTGGAATTTTACTATGATGGGTCAAGTATTCACAGATAACCAAAGAATCACTAAGTCTGCAAACACGTTTTTTTTGCAGTGATTGGCCAAAGCCTTCTAATTTTGTAGTTATAGAGAAGAAAAACAACAATCATTAAAGAATATTACATTTTTATTTTCAAGTTCTAGCTTAAGAGTTTTTAATGACCGGTTATTTGGAAAGCTTTCCTACCTTTGGTGGTTGTGTTAGCAATTTTTCAGTTACTGTAACAAATATTGGAGACAATCAGCCTATACACATAAAGATTATTTTCGCTCACAGTTTTGGAGATGTGAGTACATGATTGGTTGGTGTCATTGTTTGGGGCATCACAGCAGCAGCATGAGACATAACCATTCACCTCATGGTGAAAAGAGGAAGAGGAAGAGATTGGAGTCTCCAAGACTCCTTGAGAAACACACAGCCACCAATGGAAGGCTTTTCAGGAGTTTCTGCTCTCTTCGGTTCCACAGGTAGGCCAGGGGTCAAGATTTTAACTCATGGGACTTTGGGGAACACTTATCCAAATAAGAGCAATGGCTTAGATATGTTTCCAAAACCAAAATGTATTCTGCATGCATTCTGGAGTCTTCTTAATGAATTAGAGTGTTAATCGTTACAAATTGCTCGATGATAAGATTTACTATTTCTGTCCACAAAAGGAAAGCTGGCTGTGGCTTTTACCCTTTAGTACTTGAATCCCTGAATTTCTCTGACAGGCCCCAGGCCAACTTCACTTAAATATCTTACTTTTTAGAAATAAAGTTTTTATTTGGATTAACAAATGGTCAGAACAATGTTGAAAGACATTAGAGCACATTCCCAATTGATACTTCATGCATCTCTCCTTCCTCTTAACATCTGTAGTGGGCTGGACAGAGGCCTTGGAAGTGCCCACAGACTAATCGCCAGAATGCACGACTTAGACCTTATTTGGAAAAAGAATTTTGTAATTTCAGTGTTTTTGAATCTGACCAGGTTTGTTTTATGGCTTAAGATGTGATCTATTTTGGAAAATGTTCCATGTGCTGCTGAGAAAAAGGTATATTGTGTTGTTGCTGGGTGGAATATTTTGCAGATGTCTGTTAGATCTAGTTGGTCTATATAGTTGTTCAGTTCTAAGGTTTCTCTGTTGAGTTTTTGCCTTGTTGATCTGTCCATAGGTGAGAGTTGTGTGTTAAAGTCACCGACGATCACTGTATTTCGATCTATGTATGGTTTCAGTGTAAGTAAAGTTTGCTTGATGAAGTTCGGAGCTCCGGGATTGGGTGTGTAAATGCTTAGGATCGTTATGTCTTCCTGGAGGAAAGATCCCTTTAGTAGTATGTAGTAACCTTCTTTGTCTTTTCTTACTAATTTTAGTTTGAAGTCTATTGTATCTGATATGAGGATGGCAACTCCAGCCTGTTTATGGGGGCTGTTAGCTTGATAGAGTTTATTCCAAACTCTCACTTTCAAAAGATGATTGTTTTTTGGGGTAAGATGTGTCCCTTGAAGACAGTAGAACAATGGCTCTTGCTTTTTGATCCAACTAGACAGCCTATGCCATTTAATGGGAGATTTAAGTCCATTGATATTGAGAGTTAGGATTGAGAGATATTTATTAGATCCTACCATTTTTAAAAGTTTTTATTAAGGCCTGTATCTTGACAGTTCTTGTGGTCCTTAGATGGTATGCTGTTTAGGTGCCATTTCTTTCCCTATATTGCATTTATTTCGGTTTTCTATGTGTAGAACATCTTTGAGAATTCTCTGTACTGTTGGTTTTGTTGCGACATGTAGCAAAAACACTTCTTAGCAGAAAGAACAGCGCTGGAGGAATTTCACTTCCAAACTTTAGACTCTATTAGAGAGCTGTAATTCTCAAAACAGCTTGGTAATGGCACAAGAACAGGCCTGAAGACCAATGGAATAGAACTGAGGACCCAGATATTAAACCACAAATGTATGGCCACCTAGTTTTTGACAAGGGAGCCAAAAAAATAGAATGCAAGAAAGACAGCCTCTTCAATAAGTGGTGCTGGCAGAACTTGTTAAGCACTTGCAGAAAACTAAAGTTGGATCCTTCTTTGTCACCTTGCATTAGAATTAACTCCAAATGGATCAAAGTCCTGGAGGTAAAAGCTGACATACTGAAAAGTTTACAGGAAGGAATAGGAGATACACTAGGCCTCCTTGGGATTGGTTGAAACTTTCTTAATAAGGAGCAAGAGTCACAACAAATCAGAGAAAGGCTGGACAAGTGGGACTGCATTAAACTGCAGAGCTTTTGTATGGCAAAGGACATAGCTAGTAAATTAACTAGGAAGCCTACAGAGTGGGAGAAGATCTTCATCAACCAAACAAGAGACCAAGGTCTCATATCTAGAATATATCAACAACTCAAAAAATTGAATCACTCCAAAACTGATCTCCAAAGTAACAACCATCCCATTAAAAAATGGGCCAAAGACTTAAAGAGAGTCTTCTCTAAAGAAGAAACAAAAATGGCCTATAGACACATGAAGAAATGTTCAACATCTCTGGTCATAAAAGAAATGCAAATCAAAACAACTCTAAGATTCCACCTCACTCCAGTTAGAATGGCCAGGATCAGGAAAATGAATAATAACAGATGCTGGAGGGGATGTGACCAGGAGGGATCACTACTACACTGTTGGTGGGAGTGCAAACTCATTGAACCACTATGGAAAGCAGTGTGGCAATGCCTGAAAAGGCTAGACATAGAACTCCCCTTTGACCCAGCAATTCCACTACTTGGCATTTACCCAACCATCCAGAAACAAGGGCATACTAAATCCACTAGCACAACAATGTTCATTGCAGCACTATTCACCATAGCAAAGATATGGAACCAATCCAGATATCCTCAGTTGATGAGGGGATCAACAAATTGTGGTATTTGTACACAATGGAATTCTATGCTGCGGTCAGAAAGAATGACATCGCCCCATTTGTTAGGAAATGGAAAGACTTAGAAAAAATCATATTAAGTGAAGTAAGCCAGACTCAAAGGAACTTAGGCTCAATGGTTTCCCTCATTCGTTATAATCAGTAGAAACCTTGGGCTCTACTAGCAGAGATCTGCAATAGAGCAAAATCTTGATACATAAGGCCATATAGCATGAAGCTAATTGAAAGGACCTCCAGGATATTGAAACAAAAGCCATAAAGCCAAATAATGAATGATTGTTGTACTTAATGTACTATGTTGTCTCTCATCTCCTTTGCTGTCCCTTGGTTATCTCATATTGTTATAGTAATTCACTTGGTTATTTCATATATTGAATTTATTTGTATTTGGTTATTTGAAATTTGATAGGGAAGGGGGGAAAACCAAGACGGGTCGGGGGTGAGGGGGAGGGTAATTGGTACCAAGACATGTGAAAGGGTATCAATGTATGTGAATTAATGCACCATCTATCTGGCAAATATCATGTAACCCTCTTACTAATTACAATAAAATTTTTTTTTAAAAAAAGAATTTTTGTTAATGTAAATAGGGTAAGAATCTCAGAATGTGAATATTCTGAATTATCCCAGAGAACCTTAAAGAAAAGAGCAAGCATCCACATTAGACACATGTAGGGGAGGAATACTTGGAGAGGGGAGGGAGTGGTCTTTCTACTGATGTCCTTCTTTGGTTCTTGGATCTATTTCAAGGAATCACCCAGTGCTTGGTTGTCATCGACTATAGTCTCCATTAGTGAGTTTCACAGGCTTTCTGTTTGTCACGGCATTGATAGTCTTGAGGTACATTGCACAGTGACCCTAGTTTCCTCTGTCCCTTTATTCATAATTACATTGGAATTGAATTAGGGAGACAAATACCAGAAAGTGTCCTTGTTACCATACCAAAGTAAAGGATGATTTCCGTGATTTATCATTGGCAATCTTAATTTCAATTACTGAAATAAGAGCATGTTTTCAAGTTTATCCATTGTAAAGGTACTATCTACTCTTTTTATACTCCATTGCTCAAAACCAACTCTAAGTACCGCTGATATTCAGTAAAATAAGAAATTATTAAACTTTCAGTTTTCATTTTTTGTATGTGTGTGTGCTGGTTCTGGAGTTTGCACTTAAGGCCTGGGTACTTTCTCTGAATTTTTTTTTGCCAGTCCTGGGCTTTAGCTCAGGGCCTGAGCACGGTCCTTGGACTTTCTCAATGCTAGAATTCTACCACTTGAGCATCAGCACCACTTCCAATTTTTTTTCTATGTATGTGGTAGCAAGGAATCGAACTTGGGTCTTCATGCATGCTAAGCAAGCACTCTACCGCTAGGCCAAACTCCCAGCCACATGCTCAGCATGTGTATGCATGCCTACTCATGCATAGTATATGGACATTTTCTGCAAGAAAATCATATTGATCTTCCTGCCTTCCTCCTTTTGTTGTTTCCTTTCTCTTTCTTTCTGTTGTTAATTTGCCACTATCAATGTATGCACATTTATAATATAATACATTTACCATACTCCAATAATCTATTACAATATTATTTAGATGCTCAAATTGTTACAGTTTTTATGTCACTTGTGATTTATTTATTTAATTTTACTTTTCTTTTTTGGTACTGGTTATTGAGCCCAGGATGTTGCACGTGGTAGGGAAGTACTTGGCCACTGAGCTACATCCCAATCCTTGTTTTTGCAATATAGTATTGGTTTAATATTCGTTCTGTTCTCCACCTTATTAATAACATATTACTCTGTAATAAATTGCTCTGAAAGTCAATGGTTTACAATAGCAAACATGGTTTTTATAGTTTGCATAATTCTAGAAGCTCTGTATGGCTTACTGTATACGTGTGGCTTATTGGGTCCCACACAATTCTGCCATGAAGGTACCAGTAAGAACTGTAATTATTTCAATTCATTTTTTATTTTAAAAGATTTCATTATCATTGACTTTTTACATTATATTTCAAATGTCATGTTTAACAAAAAAGTATTCAAGGAAGGAATCCATATATGCTATCAATGACATATAAATTTTAGAACATAATTAAAATTAAGCTGAGAGTTTGTATATCATGGATACATATTGATCTATATAGCCCTCAGAACCTCACTGGCTACAAATACATCATTTAGTTCATTGCTATGTAAACCTATTCAAAGTAGAGCTCATGACAGTTGGCTTCTCAGAATGAGAGGGAAAGATGGTACCCAAAAGGGAAATCATAGTCATTTTGTAACCAAATGATGGACATGACATCTTATCACTTTTTGCACTTTCTATTTGTCACAAATGAGTCACTAATTCAGCCTACACATAAAGAAAGAGGATTAAAAAAGGGATGAGTGTGAGGAGGTAAGAATCATAGAGGGCTATTTTAAAGGCCACCCACCACATGCAGGTGGTGGAGTAAAATAGTTGTAATAATATATCAATATAATTGCTTATTTTCTGTTTCTTTCGCAACCCTTCCTCTCTCCATTGGAACAGATGGACAATTCTGAGCTCATCACCTCCGGGAAGAGAAGTGTTAATGTAGAAAGCTTCCCCAGAATTGTGTTCCAAAATTCTAAGTCTTTAGAGGTCTATGAGTATTTGAGGGATGAAAGGAATAATTAGAAGCTCAGAGGAGAACTGGGATTTCCCTAAGATTAGCAAAAACTTCCCTAGATTGGAGAGTGGAGAGGCAGAACTAGCTGAGCCACTGGTAGCTTGCAGACAGGACTTCTGAGCCTGGTTGCTTGGATGTCCTCTTGGAGGAATGTCTTCTCGAGTCGATGACACCCAGGGGTCCATGGATGACCTCTCAGCTCTTTCCATACACAAGGGGAACCTGGGGACCTGAAGCAGCAATGTTCCCACGCGATGCTCCCTACATCCACATTGTCCCAGTTGGCCTATGGCCATTGATGGATACAGGTCTCCACCAAGACGTTCTCCTCAGTGAGTGATCTCCATGGCCCCTTCCAGTCAGGTGGCTATCTATACCACTTCTCCAGTGCCAGGCTAGAGGAGGAAGGAATCCTTTAGCCCGAAACATGCTTGGATATCAGTATGCCTACAATGTAATGTATCTGAGGTCACGATGGTTCCCTAAGGTCCTTCTCTTGTTCCAGGCATGGGGACCAACAGGTCCTTACTCTCACCTGCTTCAGTGGAAATTACAATGAGACTCAGAAATCAGAAGGCTTTGTTTAAACAGGGTAAATTTTTATAAGAATATAATATAAAGGTTTACACATTTTCATACTGGCATTAGGAATTCTCTGTAACCCCCATCAATTTTATGACACCTTGTGAAGACCAGAGCCTGGCATCGTGTTGCTGAGGCAAATGTGAGTCATGTCCATTGTAGTAGCACTTGGGGCATTCCTCTGAGTTGTGCTCAAATCCCGGTACAGTAGAACATTTTCCCCAGGAAATGTATCAATCTGATATGGACCCTTGAATCATAATCTCTCTTTTCCTCTGACCATAGTTCATGCAACACAGTCATACAAGGAGACCTTCAAAAACTTTCTTTAAAAGAAACTTAAATCTTCAGTTGAACTGCATATCAAAAAGTACACTGTGTGTAGAGACAGAGAAAGTTTGTTAAAATCCTTGAGCCACCGAAAAGGAAAAACAATATATACCTTCCAGATTATATACTTCCTCATTTGGTAGTATGAACAAAATGTGGAACAAGACGTATTTATTACTTACGTAGATTTCTCTCTCCCTTCCTTTTTATGGTGGCAATCTTATATTTTAGATCTATTTTTTATTAAAGAATTTGTTAACATTGATTTTTAAATCATATTTCAAATGACATGTTTAACAAACTAGTATTCAAGAAGGAAATCTCTATATAAAATCTCTCTTCCTCGTTTGTTAGAGCAGTATTAGAACTATGTTAGACTCTATTGAACTATTGTGAAATAGCCAGGAACTTCTCAGAGTATGTACAGTGTCACTCAAGACAACAGGATAAAAGTGGTAGTATAGAGATCTCATCATGACTTTACACCATATTTCTGCTCTGAATCAGTCACTGTGGCCTCATTCTCAGGTGTCAAGGGTTGGCAAGATGACTGTCGATACTAGGTCCATATCTTCCATGCTGAGTCCAGTGGAAAGGGGATTGTCTTTGGGAAGAGGTCCAGAATATCTTGCATTTCACTGTAAGTTGACAGGTCACAAGTAAGGACCATCATTCACCATGAGTGGTGGAGGAAATAGATGATAAGAAGAGGATTATGGAATAGAGTAGTATCCCTTGATCTGCCAGGACACTTTCCAAGACCCCCAGTGGATACTTGAGACCTTAGGTAGTCGCAAACATTTTCTGTACATACTGTGTTTTCCTATATATAACTACCTAAAACAAAGCCTAATTTATAATAGTAAGATATTAACCCCAGCACCTAAAAATAAAATCATTATATTCTGTCTTGCCTCTGCTTCTGCCTCTGCCACTGTGTCTGTTTTCAGTCTGACTGTCTCTCTTTTTTGTTCCTCATTATTTATAGAGGATGGTTTCCTGAATCCTTTGAGAACAAAAACATCCATAGATGCTCCAATTTTATGGAGGCGCCAATGCACTTTATTTCTAGGTTGCATGCTATACCTAATACAATGCAAATGCTGTATAGTTATTACACTGTGGTTTAGAGAGCTAAAAAGAAAGAAAAAAGTGTTCATATTCATTAAAGATGAATTTTATGCCTACAATTTTTCTGGTCCATGGTATCTGTATTTGGTGTAACCTGACTATATTGTATACACCATTCTTCATTTAATGGTATGCCTCCATAATGAGTTGAAATGAAGTGAATATATAGGCATTATAATGAGGCATTGGACTCCTCAATAAGGGTTACTGAACACAATCACCCCACCACTATGACAGTGTACCTGGTAAATATCAGGGTACCAAGTAACCAATGTGTTCCTACATAGGTTATGGTGTATGTGGGGTTGATACCATGGTCAAATGTGTGATTCAGGTTCTAGGAAAGGAGCATAATGGTGACATTTAATGAAGCTAATCAGAATGCTATAATTTAAGACTTAGCTTTGATTAGTGATTTATTTACTAGTGATCTATTTCTGGGATTTTCCACTTAGGTTTTTTCATTATAGGTTTATGAAATCTTGAAAGTAAAACTGTCTCGATAGAGAGAAATGCTGTTTAATTGTTTTGATTGATCCTGTCTCAGTTGTTTCTGGACCACTGGAGACATGTGTGCAGTAAGTATATTTCAAGCACCTGTACAGGATAAAAAAAATTATTTCACAAAGAAATACTGGAATAATGAAATCTTGAAAAAGGCAAATGAATACTAGTTACAACAGTGACATTCTGAGTCATGTGCTGGTGGCTAACACATGTAAGTACTAGTGACTCAGGAGGATGAGATCTGAGGATCAAGGTTATAAGACATCCTGAGAGATTCTTCTCTCCAGTTAATCAGCAGAAAGTTAGAAATGGAAGTAGCTCATGCAGAATGTCAACCTTGTGTGAAAAAGATGAGAGGTAAGAGTGAGAGGCCTAGAGTTTAACCCCAGCATGCACAAACACACACACACACACACACACGCATACACACACGCACACACACACGCGCACATACACACACACGCACACACACAAAATGATTATATTCTGCAAGGTATGTTAGATGATTTTAAAAAGGATTTAGGGTGAGAGAAGTGACATCAGAGAGGTAAAGGCTAAATTAGGTGGGTTTCAATCCAAGGGACAGAAGGGCAGTACACTTAGGACAGCCTGATATGATATGAATAAAGATAGACCTAAAGATTGGCAGTAAGGAATTTACTTATGGTTCTTACTATCATTTGTATCAGAATGTTCCTTATAGGCCCATATATTGAGCCTGTGCTAGAGGTATTATAATCCCTAGGCGGTGAGGCCTAGTGAAGGAAGCTTATTCAGGTTGAAGAGAGTATTGGGACTCTAGGCACTCTACTTCTTCTATTTCTAAAATTTCAGCCCTGAAGTGGATGGGTTTCCTTTGCCACATTTTTCTGCCATTATGTGTGGCTTCACCAAAAGACCCAGAATTAATGGGTCAACAAAACAGGGCTGAAACTTACAAAATAAACCTTTCCTTTTATAAGTGATTGTCTCGGCACTTGCTTTTTGACAGCAATGTAAAACTGATTAACATAGTTCTTACAACGATTTTTTTTTCCAGAGCTGAGGACTGAACTCAGGGTCTTGCATTTGCCAGGCAAGGACTCTTCCGCTGAGCTAAATCCCCAGCCCACTTGCAAAGATTTTAAAAAAATATTGTTATTCCAAGGCATTTTACTGTCGTGCAGTATTCAGAGGACCTGAGAATGTAAAAGAAGCCCACTCCTAGAGCTCACATCTAGATAAAGAGTTTTACCTAAGTATGATAGCAGATTTCCAGTGATGATTACTCATGATAGTACATTATTCCTTGCTCTCTTTGAGGTTCTCTCTTTCTTTCTGGCTTGGGGTAATTATTTTTAAAAACGTATAGAATAAGAGAGACATTAAGTCTTCCGAAGATTATAGGAGCTTCCTCCTCTGTTCTGGAGTAGTAAAATTGAAATTAATGGGATAATGACAGAAACAGAGATATGTTTATATGCTTGGAGCAAAGACCAGCTTATTAACCTAGAGCATTTATATCCTTCATTCTGAAAACAATTATTAACGGACTCAGATATTCCAGAATTTTGCTGCTACGTAACATGAATAAATTGTCCAACTGAGTTTCTGAAGATCACCTTAAAATTGCAAAAGGCCCAAAATAAGAATATTTAGCATTTTGGTTATTATTAAATGAAATCAATAATCTTTAACAAGTTGAAATTATTATGTTATATAACAATTTATATTATTATAATCATCATCATTATTATTATTTATTGTATTGGAATTCACAGCAACTAGGATTGAAATCTTAAGAATGTGAGCTTCTTTTTTATGAGAGTACTAGTTAGTCTTGCATTTGTTTTTGGAGAGCTAATCACTGTCATATGTTAGAACGACCAAATGAGTGATGTAATTTAGACTGCCTATTTTCCTGCCAACTGCTCCAGGATGCCTCTTCCCTTCCTACGAGCTTTACTACAATTTATGAATATATCACCCAGCAGTAACATCTGACACAACTTGTTTGACCTTGTGTCCTTAACATTATTCATCACCTATGTAGGTTCCGTCTCTTTTCTTTTAGAATTTAAACTAATAAAAATAAGAGCAAACCTTGAGGAAGAATGCATTTAGAGAAAAATAATTAACTCAACCAGCAAGGAAACAAGCAAAGAGTTGATCCTTAGCCTGAAATTTCAATGGATGGTTAAATCCACAATAAATGATAGTTGTATTTTCTTCCGTGAGACATTAGATGGAGGATTGTACTGCTCTGATAGGCAGGATAGTGGAATGAAGATGACCAGAGCAAAAACAAGTTAAACTTGCACATTTTATGCTCTTTCTTGTGTCACCTCTTGTTAGTCTTATCCAGGAAGATACAAAGTTCAACCTGAGTGTCTCAGATAATTATATAGCTCTAACCCATGTATTTTCTACTTTGTAAATGAGAAAAAATAGGCCAAATTTTATCACTGACTTTTTTCAGGTTGTAATTTACGTATCATTATTCATGAGAAGGCATTTGATGATTATAAAAACTGACACAGAAATGTATATCTTGATCAATGATTTGGTTAATGTTTTGAAGTTCTTTCCTCTGAACTTTGTGCCCTCTGTTACATTCTTCTTCATTTTGCATGATTTTTCAAAGAGCAAAGCAAAGTCTTATGGGATGTTGGAATTTGCCAATATGAGTTTCAAAGACTTAAATGTCATTTATGTTCAAATGTTAGAAGTAATTATTTTAACAAAATACCCTCATATACTTTGATTATGGCAGATTTTTTTTTAAAAGTTCATCTGTTTCAGTGCTTTTTCATTTATTTCTTTTTTGATCTTAGGAATGGTAAGGTAATTGTCTTTCATTTACACCTTCTGTACGGTTCAGCAGGACCTAACATTAATTCTTTCCTTTACCAGGTGTTTGTGGCAGCTGTACTATTAGGTAACCTGTGGCATCCACATATTCTCTTAATGAACTTCCATATTTCCTGCTTTTTTACAATCTGTCCTTTTGGCATCTTTAAAACTCTCTACACACTTCTTTTGGTGCCTATATTTACTTGAACAGTAGTTGGATGAAGTAAAAGACTTTTTTTTGTCAGTCGTGGGGTTTGGGATCTGGGCCTGGGCATTGTCCCTGAGCTCTTCAGCTCAAGGCTATAGCTCTACCTTTTGAGCCACAGCACCACTTCCCATTTTCTACTGGTTAATTGGAGATAAGAGTCTCCAGTGTCCAGGCTGGCTTTGAAGTGTGATCCTCAGATCTCAACCTCCTGATTAGCTAGGATTATAGGCATGATCCACTGTGCCCAGCTCGGTTAGTTATTATTCTCCTGGTAGTTGAAACTAGAAGTCTGAGATCTGGATATCAGCAGGGCTGGATTTTGCTGAGGCCACAGGGTAAGACCTGTTCCAGGACTCTCTCCATGGCTTATAGATAATTCTCTTCAATGTGTATGTACACTCAAGTGTGCTCATATGCTCTGTAGTTTCTGTTTCTGTTTCTATATCTCTTGCTTTTCTTAGAAATCCCCCATATGGAATCATTGGGAATCAATGTGATGATCTTATCCAATACTAAGTAATTCCAAAAGGTCCCACCTTTAAAACTACAATAGGGTTGTTTCTGCCTGCTAAACACTTCTCAGTGAAGGTTCAACTTCAACATGAATTTCAGAGGGGACAAACAATAATCAAATCACAGCAGCAACATGTAGGGAGATAATTCTAAAACAAGAATAGGATAGGTGTTCTTTTAAAGCCTTGTATAGGAAATAGGAAAGAGTTAGATTTTCTGTTAATCATATGACTATATTTTATTCACATATGCAATGCATGCTCCATCCCCAAATTTCAGCATGGTATTACATGCATATATGTTGTTTCATGGTAGTCAGTAATTTTGTTATGACGTCAAGTGTAAAGAGACCTCCTCAAACAACAATTATGAAAGATTTGGGCAATAATTCTGAAAGTCAAAGGGGAAAGAGCTTCTTTGGAGTAATTATGAAACATCAGCATTAAGCCAAGAAGTCATTTACTAACAGGTAGATGATTTTCGATTCTTCATAGTAGCTGTTAATTTTAATGCCATTGGTTCTCCTCTGAATCACATGTTACTGCTGTTACATATTTTTACTATCATCTAGTGAGCATTACTTAGGCAGAGGCTGGTGAATAGCTAAGTACTATTGAAAGCCCATTTTGCTTCCTTTATTGCTGAATATATATGATGTTATATTATGTTTTTAGTAGACTCTTAGAATTTGCTATATCAGTTTGTTAGATTTTTTTTTATTTTTATTTTTGTTCCTTTTCATTTATTTTAATTGTCATTATAAAGATGATATACAGGGGCTGAGAGTTTGGCCTAGTGGTAGAGTGCCTGCCTAGCAAGCACGAAGGCCCAAGTTCCTTTCCTTGCTACTGATACCACACACATAGAAAAAGAAAAAGCCAGAAATGGTGCTGTGGCGCAAGTGGTAGAGCTCTAACCTTGAGTAAGCCCAAGGACAGTGCTCAGGCCCTGAGTTCAAGCCCCAGGACTGTACAATTTGAGAAGAGAACTGGATAGGAATTTAGAAAGGATTTGGAAGTGTAACCCTTACAGGATTTTTTTGTAGTCAGGAATAAATAGATTAGCAAGAAAGTGCTTAATAAAAATAGTTATTCGTTTCTCTTGGTGCTTACTTGAGGGCAGGGGGCTGAACGCAAGACATTCATAGGCATGTAAACCTAGATGCTACTTGGAGAGCATTGCTGAGAGTAGATTGAGTATGTTTTAACTATCCTTAAGGTAAAAAAAGATAGACTATGTATTTTTTTCTTTCGGGTAGGGCCAGTCAAAATGATTTTATATCTCAACCAGTTAAGATTTCAAAATATTCGCTATGAAGAAAGGATAACCACTTAAGATGATGGATATTGTAATTGTGTTGATTTGATCTTTACCTATAGAAGAATCAGTACAGTAAACCTTATAAATATGCACAATATTATTTTGTTCACAACATGCCCTTAATCCCAGCAAATCCAGGTGCTGAGATAGGAGGATCAGCCGAGGAAGACATAGCTGAGAGATTAACCAGTAAAAAGCTGGAAGTGGAAGTTTGTCTCAAGTGGCAGAGTACCAATCTTGAGTAACAAAAGCTGAGCAAGAGCTTGAAGCCCCAGTACTGGCATACTGTTTTTCAATAGCAAGGAAAGTGTTCTTTCTTCTCTTCTCCCTTCCTTCTTTCTAACCCCATGCTGATTTTTTTGTGTTCCTCTTACGTTAGCCTACTGAGCACTAGATTATATAGCATGCATCAACATTCCCATCTTATATAAATATATTTCAGGGAAGAAATGGACAATAAGTTTCAAAGCAAGGCTTTTGAATATCCATTCTGGTTAGGTCAGAGATACATTCCTAAGTCACTTCTACCAATCAGTGTTACTGTATTTGTAAAATGACTTAATTTAGTAAAGAACCATTTCCTTAAAGGAAGAAGAGAAAGGCATAGATAATGACTAAAGAAGGCTTTTGAAAAGTAGACAACGTTAGTGTATCCAGCAGCAAATTTTTGACAATTAAGAGAATATCTGGCATTTCTTTTCAAATGAGCTAATGATTGAAGCTGTTCTTGGACAAGGAGAATTTCTTGTATGTCTTGCTATTCAAATAAAAAGCTATTTTAGGCAAATCAAATGTGCTGAGAAAAATGGAAGGAGTGGGCTAAAGACAAACAACTTACCCCAAGCTGTGAAGATCTTCAGGAGGACTAGGGTTGAGAGAGCATGAGACAAACAGGAAGGTTGGAAAGGGAGAAATTCTTCACCCAACCTTCCAGAGAAGGGTGTCTTCTAGTATGATGCAAGGTCAGTAAAAATGTAGACTAAAAACCTGTGAGATGCATATATAATGGTTTGTGTTGGGTAGGGAAGCAGAAAAAGAACACATGACAGAGAAACTGCACTGTGATTTTTAGCAGCTAAAATTTGACAATGAGATGAAGAAAATATGCGAAGCAATTCAATGGGCACTGGAGTCTATGGCCATACCACCCTGAAGACGCCCAAGCTCATTAGTGGTCACTGGGTACCAATTTGTCTCAGTTCAGTGAGCCATAATACTCCTGCACATAATTATGTAAAACAAGTTATTACTTACCAACAGGCATCCTGGGAAAACTGGCCTAGGATTCCTTGTGAACCAGTCCCACCAAATGAAGTAAGCTTCTCCATCCCAATGCCCCATTTCCCCCATAACTGAGGGACTGTAAGTTGTCTGCTCTGACTCTTACACCCGAGGAAGCAGAAACATCAGAGGGCAACTTTTAACGGGTATAGGCAACTAGGTCAGAGTTCTGGCCCATCCCTTCTTGTCTCAGGATGTTACATTCTCAGCACATTGTACGAATGTCTCAGGAACACAAGCAACAAGGGAGAGGAGAGAAGTGGTCTGTGAAAGTCTTCTGGGATTTGTCCTTCCAAACTTACCAGATCCAGTGGTCATGCCATTTGTGCCTGTGTCCAACTGGACTGTGTCATAGCGCCATCATCCAGGGTCACCCTTTAAATGGCTGCAGCCAATACAAGAGAAGGAAGACCAGATGTAATGTGGGGATAGAAGGAGGCAGAACTGCAGCCCCCTCTCACGTCATACTTCCCTAGACTCTAGAGAACAAGACAAGATGGGAGCATTAAAAAATACAAATCAGGATTATATTTATTAAGCTTTATCATCTACGGGTATTGAAGATTGTCCTTTTTTGAGTAAAAGAATGTTTTCCCCAGAGAACAGGCATTATGCAGGAAATGGAGGTGAAAGGTATCTATATAACTCTATAGTGAATCAGAGAGAGAATTTGTAACAGTATTCTTGCACGGCGGGTATTTTTGGTAATGTTTACAGACAGTTCTGTTGATCAGGATGATAGGAGAGTATGGCACTGATTCAAGAGAACCAAGGATGCCACTGAACATTCCATAATGCACTGGACAGTACCTCTGAAAGCATTCCTTCAACCAACAAAAAACTATTAGCTCCAAAATGATAGTAGTGAAGAAACTGGTATATATATATATATATATATATATATATATATATATGTATATATATATATATATACATACATACTCAAGTTGGTAGTTAAGCTGTAAAGAGGGAGAAAAGCAGGGCTATTCCCAAAGACAAGTACAGAAGAGGGGGCTATGATCCTGTGTACTGAATTTCTTTGTAAGTTCTCATCTACCTTGAGAAAAGCTTCTGATTAGGGCTGCTCCTTACTTACCATTTAGTCCCTGAATGGCCACCAGATGGTAGATGCTTGGTGGTTCTATTTTCTTCTCACACAATAATCCATTAGCTGTATATTCGAAAGTTCATCAATGTCTTAGAATTAGCAAAAGAACATTCTCCTTTACCTTTTTCACTCAAAGATGGCATTCAATGACTTGATCTACTTTTTTTTAGCATTTTGCTGTTCAGTTACAGATAAGCATCTGAAGGCCATTTCTACCTAAGCTGGCTTTCAACTATTAGGCATTACATGATAATTTCAAGATGTCTAAGGAAATAAATCTCTGGTTTATATGAGATCTGATTTTCCTTTTTGGTTTCTGGATTTCTGGTAGCTCCTTACTTGGCTTTTACTCATGCTGGTGGATTTGTGATATTGAGATGTCTGATATTGTCACTATAGGTGTCCTATAATTGTATAGAATAGTCTACATTTCCTTTCTGCATTTCCTTGGTCTATGTTTTACCCCTACGGGATGTTCTATCAATATCTTTTTCCAAACTGTCAGATTTAATAAACATTTCCATTTGTAGTGTTTATTTCACCAGAGTGTGCAAAGATTGTGGTGTGTGAAAATACAAATGAGAAAATTGAGTGCTCCTGATAGAGTACAATTTTAAAGCTCACAAATGCACCAACATATAAACTTCAGAAAATAAGTCATCTGAGGAAATGAATTTTTCTCATCCCCTAAATTCTGGAAACTACTCCATAAATCAGCATGATAATGTCAGAAAATAACAATGGGTATGATAACCTGGAATTCCTAACTAAAATAAGATCCCGGATACCATATAGTACTAGAATATTACACCATGACACTGCATGTTCGGCAAGCAGTGGCTGTTTAGATGACTTTGAGTTAGGGCCAGCTCCCACAGTATCTGGCCTATGTGGTTGAAGTCCAGTTCTGACACCTCAGGTCCAGGCTTACGAGATTGTCATGGTGGCTAACAAGTCTTTCGAGAGTCGTTATCGGCAGCACATCATTTTCCTCAGCCTGGAGAAAAAAGGAGCCAACCGGGATTGCTGCTGGCCTAGGCCAGAAAGCTCTTCAGGGGTCTAGATATCAGGCATCTGCATCACAGTGGGCTCTGTGGTGGATGCGTTTAGGTGACAAGGCCCCCCCGCCTCTACCTGGGCAGGCTGCAACACTCTATTGGAGTTGGGCATCTGCAAAGATTTTCTGATCCTTGTTCTCTTCAGTGGAGGAAGGGCCTGGCAGGTGTGAAGTGGCCTCAACAGCAGGGGTCTCGGGGAGTGCTAGCATCTTGCCCTGGCACTCCATGCCTTCCCCCACAAGCAGCACCAGCAGTTCCTGTAGCTCCTTCTTCTTCTGCACCTTCTCCTGGGTCAGCTGCTTGACACACTCATCTTTCTCCTTACACGCTGGTCCAGGACATCCATCTGTTCTTGCACAGAACTATGGGGTCGTCCAGGGCGCTGATGGGTTTGGACAGCTGGGCGCATCATCGCTGGAGGTCCCCCACTGGACTCTGGTGCTCCTCCTGCTCAGGCACGGCCTACAGGAAGTAGGTTTTCATCTTCTTCTCGGAAACCCACATGTCCTGCTTTATGTCCCCTGATGGACTAGGGTTTCTGCTGTCTGGGAACAGGGCCTGCTGCTCCAACTTGGTCTGGTACTGGGGTGCCAGGTTATCCAGGCACTGGCAGTGGGCCTGCTGCTCCTGCAGCTCCTGTCTGAGTTTCCCTTTGGTCACCTCAGGATCTGATTATGCTTTAACAAAAGGGCCTGCATGACTTGTGGGTTGTCCACAGTGTGTGGGATGGTCACGGCCACTGGTGTTGCAGCCTAAGCCGTTCCTTCTTCCTGGTCCCCTTCTCTGTCTTCTCTGGGGAAAGCCAGGAAACTCAGCTGGGCCTGGACTTACTCCTTCTCATCATTATTGGCTTCCAGACACTGGGTCAAGTTCAGGTCCTACTCTTGCTGCTCCAGCAGCTGGGTGTGCCTCATCATTTGCTGCTGCAGCTCCTCCTTCTCTGCACTCAGCTGCTGAATGGAGGCCCTGTCATCTTCACAGGTGCCTCTGAGTTCCTGCACCTGGGACAGGTAATGGGGATTGAGCTCCTGTAGACTCTGGGCTGCTTGCCAACTTCCTTCAGCCACCTCCTTCCACTCTCCTAACTCCATGTCTCACTGCTCCAGCTTCTCCTGGAGATGTTTCTTTTCACGTTGCTCTGAGTTCAGGAGGCTGGTGAGCTGGACCTTCTCAGTTCTCATCCTGTGGACAGCTTCCAGCAGCTTTTCCAGCTGCTCTTTCAGTTCTCTGGTAGGCAGGGCTGTGCATCCCTGGGAGTCAGGGAAGTTGGGCTGATCCTCGTCATGCCGACCCCAATCATCCACCTTCTGATGCAGTATCAGCAGTCGTTCCTGCTGCTCCAGGTTCTGGAGACTGAGGCTCTGGTTTTCCTGAGCCTGCGTTTAGAGTTGTGGCTCCAGGTTCTTGAAGTCCTCCTTCGTCTGGCAGGCCTGGGCCTGGTGTTGCTGCTCAGCCTGAGATGGTCCTGCAGGGCGCTGCCCCTCTGACAGCTTCTTCTCCATTTCTGCCAGCTACTTCTCTACATCCACCATCAGCCACAGGTTTTCCTCCCACTCGTCTGTGAGTTGGTTCATCTCCTGTGAGAGCTGCCGCACCTTCTCCGTCAACGTGGACCTCTCCACCCTCAGGTTCTCCACACACTTGTCCCTCCCCAACCTCAATGCGCTCACCACACTTTGTACATTCTGTAGTCTGCTTTTCAGCACTGCCCACTCCCCTAGTGCTCGTTGGAATTTTTCCATTCTAAATTTCATGTTGGACTTTTGGGTCCACAGCACATCCAGCTTCCCCTGCAAGGCTGCATTCAGCTCCTGCAGGTTGTCCCACCTTCTGCTCTTTACCTCGAGCTGCAGCTTCACATCACCCAGACCTTGGATGAGCTGTCTGTTCTTCTGCTCAGTGTCCTTTTGTGTGGTGGTGAGTGCAGACAAGGCCATCTCCAGGTCTAAGCTGCACTGCTGAGAAGTTTGCAGGCGGCTTGTCAGATCTTCATGCCCCACTTGACTTCATTTGGCTTCCTTTTCCATGTGGGCCAGGGCAGATTGTAAGTGGCCTTTCTTTGAAAGTAACATCTGGATGGCTACCTTGTGGTCTTCTAACTCTGCTTTCAGTGTTTCTTGCACCTGGGCAATCTTCTCCTTTTCTTCCTGATGTTGTTCCTGCAGGTTTTGCTTTAGCTGCTTCAGTTGGTGGATTTCACTGAAGAGGTGTTGCTGTCTTTCTTTGCTCCTGTCCAGAGCCAGCAACAGGCATTTCTAGCGCTTCTCCAGATGCTCTTTTTTCTTGGGACCAGGGGCCCTCTTGACCCTGGCTGCCCCGACTGTGCCCGAAGGCAGGCAAGGCTGAGGGTCAGCATGGTCTCTGGCTGCACTCTCACGTGGATTACAGAGCCCAGTAGTCTTCGTGTTGGGCTTGGGCTTGCCTCCCCTTTTCTTTTTCCTATTGCTCTTGAATTCTTCAGGTCCATTAGCACAGTTGTACTGGTCCTGTTCCTGCCATCGTTTATTTCTTGGCCTTTTTCTTTGTGACCTGCCAGCTCTGGGATGGGAAAGATGGATGGGCCATATTTCCAGGCTCTTTGAAGCCTCCTGTACGTTCCCACTCACCAAAAAGTATTTATGTCTTCTTGCTATATCGCCAAATCACCTGGATTCTCTGGCTACCACTAAGCCACCTCTAGCTTCATCAGCTGCTGGTAGTGGTTTAAGCCTACAGAGACCACACCAATGTTGCTAGGCAGCATGGAATGTGATCGTGGCCCCAATTCTCTGATCCTATTGGTCAGTGAGAAACAGGAAGGAACAGCAGGTGTGGCCAGAATCTGCGGATTCAGGCAGAGTGGGTGGAGTCTGCTCCTAAGGTCCCAGCACCATGGAACTCTGTGCTGTCTAGTTTGGGGCCATTGTGGGACTTGCTGCAGTTTGGACAGGTGCAGTTTCTTTTCTCAGAGGATTCAGAAACACAATCGCTGGTGAAAGGGGAGTGTATAAAAGGTCACCCGGCGACTGGCCACCTTGGAGCGTGTGAAGTCCTCTCCAGCCAGTGCCCTCTCCAGGGCCTGTTCATCTTCTGAGTGGCATTCTGAGGTCATCACATTCTTTCTTGTATGCCATCTATCACAAGACTCCTGGGTCATTTCTTAGAAATGTTCCATGATTCCTTGTATCCTGAACCTAGGCATTATAAAGTCGTTAGCAATCTGAAGATCCTCTGATCAGTCACCAATTTCATTGGCCCAAGATGGTGCTATCATAATGCTGTGCTCATGCTACCCTTTCCAAGCCCATCCCTCTTGTGTTTCACTTTAATCACATCTCATTTCTCTAGACTCCAGTAGAAATGCACTTGCCATTCAAAGCCTATTCAAATTCTTGAAGAAGCTTTGCCAGATCGCTCTGGTCAACACAATATTCCCACATCAGTAATGCTCCCTATATGCAGATTCTTATCCAAACACTTCACTGTACATTTACAAATTTAAGTCTGTAAGGTCAGTCGAAAGGAAACTCCACGCAGTTCAGGAGAAGAGCATTTATTGTGTGAGGAAAGAGCATACTCCTGAAACCCAAGATGGAGTCCGGGCAAGCACGAAAGCTTAGGGCCGGAAGTGAGAGATTATATAGGGAGGGGGGAATAGACACAGTGGAAGTGGATATGACCTCAGAGAATGGGGAAGTACCTCAGTGGGGACCTCCCACTGCCTCAGCATGCCAGTTGCCAGGGTTACTAGTGCTGGGTGGGGATTTCCAGGGTGCAGTGGGAGAGATCCAAGGGAAGAGGTCATTTTTTTTCCAGGCAGATTTAACATTTCCCCCTTCTGATAATTGTAAAGGGCGCCGACCATTTCTGGTACTTCCTGGTGACAAGGTGCTTCGACATTGAGGGTAGAACATGGGGATGCTGTCTTTCCAGAAGGAGCAGTATAAGTTCCATGGTAGTGAACGTGCATATGTGTCCTTGGATGAAATTTAAAAGAAGTCTTAAGAGGCGGGGTGCCATCTTCTTCAGGGCTGTGAGATACCTTGGCGTCATAGAAGGGGCAAGATCAGGAGCCTTTTTTTCACTCTTGACAGAAGAAAACACTGTGGCTGTCCTTTGAGCTAAACTGCAATGGGAGCTATCAGCAGGACCTGATGAGGGCCTGTCCACATAGGATGTAAACCAGACAGATTAAGGGTCTTAAGAAAGACTCTATCCTCAGTCAAAATTGGGGAGAAGGAAAAGGGCTTTAAGGGGCTGAGGGAGTCTTGGATATGGGACAGTGGGTTAAAATTAGAACAGAATGTAAAAAAGGAAATTAATGTAATCTACATGGGTAGTTACAGAACAAGTAAGGCCATGTACACCCACCACTGAGATCTGGGAGGTAAAAGACAGGCTGCAATACTCAGGTAACAATAAAAAACTGGCTCCCATATCCAAAAGAAAGGATACAAGTAGCTTGCCTGCAATCGGGAGACATACCCTGGGCTCCTCCATCGTGATGCTTGTGGGATCCAGCGGCCCTGGGCAGCATTGCACTTCTGTTGCCAAGCTGAGCATCACGGATAAGTTGAACTCCTCACCATGTGTGGTGGGTATATGAGGGACTGGAACACCCTATAGAGACGAGGAGGGATAGTCAATTCCCCAGTGTCCCGGCTACCCACACTTTGGCAGGGTCCAGATGGTGGTTTTAGAGTAGGACAAGCTCTTGCCCAGGGGCCTTCCTTGCCACACTTAAAGCATGGTCTGGGTGGTGTTCGTTGGGTGCTCCTTCTTTCAGGAGCCCGAAGGGCAGCAGCCAGGAGCTGGCAATTTTTCCTATTATGGGCTGCCTTATCAGCTTTTTTCTGTTCCTCCTGGTTGTTAAAAAAACTTAAAGGCTGTGCTCACCAGATTTCCTTGAGGGGGTTGAACGTCATCCTCAACCTTTTTCAATTTTTTTTAATATCAGTGGCTGATTGGGAAATTAAATGGGTATTAAGGACCACTATATCTTCTTTTGACTCCGGGTCCAGCTTAGTATAACGCTGGAGTGCCACTGTAAGGCTATCAAGAAATTCGGCTGGGTTTTCAGTGGATCTCTGGGTAACCTCGTTTAGTTTATCATAGTTGACTGCATGGTGGGCTGCCTTCTGGAGGCCAGCTACCAGGCAGGTTACCATCCTATTTCTGATAACCCTTCCAGGGGCATTATTTTCATAATCACATTTGGGCCCTTCCCTGGGCACACACGTTGCCCCTACTGGGAAAGAATTGTCTAGGTGGTGGGTTTCATCAGCATGCGCCTGGGCTGCAACCCAAACCCTTTCCTTTTCTTCAGAGGTAAGGGTAGAGGACAGGACTGTATATAAGTCATGCCAGGTGAGGTCATAAGTCTGAACAATGTATTTAAATTCTTTGGTATAATTATTGGGGTCTTGGGAGTATGATCCTAGTTGCTTCTCAATCTGGGAAGGATCTGTCATTGAAAAGGGGGCATGCACACGAATGACCCCTTCTGCCTCTGCCACATACCGCAAAGGATATAAGGAAGCTGGATGAAGCTGTGACCTACCAGTACAAGACCGAGTATGAGTAGCAGGAGGTGAGTCAAAAGGCGATGAAGGGGGAGAAGAAGGAAGGAAAGGTTCAGCTTGGGGAGGATAAGCAGAGTCTTCAATGTTGAGTTGGGGATCAGGAACTTTCATTTTAGGAAGACTCCAGGCTCTTAGGTGATTTGGCAGGGACAGGATGCCTCTGTGCAAGTAGGATAGGGGAAGTTGAACAGGATTGGTAGAGAGAAGGGCAAGCATGGAGAGCAAAGAATGCCTGAACATATAGAACCACTGGCCATTTACCATTGCGTTGGCAAAAACTGTGTAAATTCCTGAGACTATTATATTCCAAAGTCCCATTTGGGGGCCACTGCGACCAATTCTCTAGCCTATACTTTGGCCAGACACAATTGCAATAAAAGATGAGCAGTTTTGGCTTTATGGAGTCTCTGAGTAGAAGAAAATCTAAAGAGGTAAAAGATATCCCAAGGGGATGTCCTGGCTTGGGTGAGACTGATGAGACCCCGTTGTAATAAGAAACACTAAGAGGAAGTGAAGTCTGTGAGGGTGGGGGGTGGTCAGTGAGGAGTAGGGGAAGAGTTAGTGAGGACATGGGTGGGGGGGCCCAGTCAGTGAGGACACCAGGGGAGGGGTGGAGTCAGTGGAGACTGAGGGTGGAGTCAGTGACAATGTCATTGGGTAGAGTCAATAAGGAGGTTGAGTGGGAAAATAAAATGTGGGGGGGAGGGGGAATCCAATCTCACCAGAAGAGATTGGGGGTTGGGGGATCTTAAACTAGACACAAGGAGAGAGCCCTAGGCAGGTGTGGTTAAAGGAGACAGAAAAGAGGGATGCAGGCAGGAGTCACTCACCAGGTGCAGACAGGAAACATTGTAGCAAATGCACCTCCAGCAATGGGAGAGGCAGTGGTCCGGGAGTGGAGTTTCCTTTCTCCGGTCTGAAGTGGGTGGGTGGGGGCAGAATGTGGATTGACCCTCGAGGGGATCCAGCCACTCTTGACCCTCTCCACAATATGAATCACGGCACCAAATGTAAGGTGAGCAGAAAGGAAACTCCACATAGTTCAGGAGAAGAGGGTTTAATGCATGAGGAAAGATCAGACTCCTGCCACCCACGATGGAGTCTGGGCAAGCAAGAGAGCTTACGGTGGGAAGTGAGAGATTATATAGGGGAGGGGAATAGACACAGCAGAACCGGATATGAGCTCTGAGAATGGGGAAATACCTTAGTGGGGACTTCCCACTGCACCAAGGCATGCCAGTTGCCAGGGTTACAAGTGCTGGGTGGGGATTTCCATGGTGCAGGGGGAGAGAGCCAAGGGAAGAAGTCATTTCTTCCAGGCAGACTTAACAAAGTCCATCCTGGGCTCTGTGCTAGGGAATGTTATTCCCGAAATCTGCACTGTTCAATCTGCAAACCTTGCTTAGAAAGTGGCTGGCATGAAATGGATGAGCTATGGAATCCACACTTCAAAGTTTATGTCTAGTTTTCCAAGAATATGCCCTGTGAAGCCTGATGAACTCCCCAGGAAGCCATGATGAATACTAGGTGCCAACTGGAGGGCCCAAGTCCAGAGACATCCTGGTATGTCACACATGCTACCTTGCTCTACAGGACTTCTCTTACCAAACACTAGTTCAAAGACAAAGTATGGGTGGGGCACCTGGTTTGGTTGCATACTTTTCCTATGGTAAATAGTGCTGCAGTACATATCACTCACCACAGCTGACAGAAGATGCTCTAGACTTGCATAAATCAAAATGAGAGCTATTTATTCTGTATAATTCTGTAAAGTAAATGTGGGAAATTGCAAACACAGGAATTTAAACTGAAACCTTGATTCACACTGACATGAGAAGCTGTTGCGCTCAGGGTCAGTGTTTGCATTTCCCACAGCAGTAGGCGGATACATGTGAGTGAAGTCTCCTTACTTGGGAGCTAGCCAAGGAAGGAAAAATCATTTTCAGTCGCATGGGACTTCTCAGATTGAGATGACCATGAAATAAATTAAAATAAGCCTGATTATAGGGTGATATTATTAGTATTCATTGGTGAACAATGTAACTGATTACAAAGAAAGCTGGGATTTGAGGATTTAAAGTTTCAAAGGGGGAAACAATGGCTGTGAGGGTATGTATAAAGAAACCTCTTTTTCTGGAGGAACCATTCTTAAGTAATGAAAATCAACTTGAATAAAAGCACTCTCTACAGATAAATGACATATTCCAACCTCTACCCTGATCATCTGACATGACCCTCCCTCCCAAACTGTGTTGTATTTCTTGTGGAATCACTTTTTTTGTTGTTTTTGGTTTTTTTTAATCTACAGTTAACCACCGAAAAGTTGGGAGTGGAGCTATGGCTCAAGTGGTAAAGTGCCAGCCTTGAGCCAAAAGCTAAGAAGACAGCCCATAAGTTCAAGTGTCAGTACTGGCACAGGGAAATGAGGTAAAAGGTAGTGTTTCTTCATTTCAAATTGCCAATAATTTAGGCATTATCTTAATGTCAGATCACTTTAGGCCTTGTACTGTCTTAACTTTAAATGATTCCATCTACTGGCTCTTCATCACACACTCCTTCCTTCTCTTTTTCCTGTAGATGGTCTTAAAACACAGAATCTTGGAAGCATGGCTCAAGTCGCAGAGCACTTGCCTACCAAGCCCATGCCCTGAGTTCATATCCCAGTGCCATCAAGAAAAAGAAAGAATCTCAGGATATACTTAATGATCGATTACCTACCAAACAGAATTCATCAAAGCACAAGAAGCCTCTGAAATTTGCCAGCAGTAGTATACTTTCTAAAACTTCATTATTACTAACCTGATGAACTGTAGAGCCACCAGCACCCTGAGCATCTGAGGACTGGGTCACAGGAATCGGTGGTACCAAATCTGTTTTTTTTTCTTTTTTGTTTTTCATTGTAATTATTAAAAGGGTTACATGATATTTGCCAGATAAAAGGTGCATTAATTCACATACATTGATACCCTTTCACATGTCTTGGTGCCCTTTTCCCTCCCCCCCACACCCCCCACCCATCTTGGTTTACCCCCCTTCCCTATCAAATTTCAAATATCCAAATACAAATAAGTTCAATATATCAGATAACAAAGTGAGATACTATACCAATATGAGATAATCAAGGGATGGATATTGAAACAAAAGCCATATAATGAATGATTGTTGTCCTTAATGTACTATGTTGTCTCTCATCTCCAAATCTGTTTTTGAACTGCAAGAGAGTTTAAGAATTAATAAACAGCCTTGGCATGGTGGCTCATGCCTGCCTTCCCAGCTATATGGAAAGTAGAAACTGGGAGCATCAAGGTCCAAGGCCAGCTTCAAAAGGAGAAAATTCCCGAGACCCTATCAAAAAGTTAACTAAAACCAAAAAAGGCTGGAGGCTAGACTTGAGTGCTTTTGAGTGCTTGCCTTGCAAGTGTGAGCTCCTGAGTATGAACCCAATAACCACCACCCTCCTCACAAAGTAGAATAGGTTACTAGCTAGACTCAGAACTTAAGTGAAAGAGGGCTATTTCTCTCATTGAAAAAAAGGTTGTTTTGGAACCACAGGCTAATGTATTTAGACCTGCCCACTTACTTACTTCACTTCCGAGAGACGATCGTTCCCCATCTGAACACTGGGACCTTCGATATTGGCGGTAAATTCTTGGTGAATGAGAATGCCTGATGTGGACTGGGTCAATCTTAGTCCTGAAGAAGAAACAACAAGAAGAATGAGGTGGGGAGGAGAAGGACAGAGGGAGGGAGGAGAAAATGGAATGAGGGAAGGAAAAGAAAGGAAAAAGAAAAGAAGAAAGCAAACAATCAGAGAAAAAATAAATCAGGATGATTCAAAATTCTTTCTGAATGCTAAAACTGCAAAATGACTTCTTACAGGCTGAAATACTTTGGTGACCTAAACTTCATGATATCATCATCATCATCATCATCATCATCATCATCATCATCATCATCATCATCATAGTATTTCTTCAGCTATCAATGAAAAAGAAATGTTTGGAATATTTGCATGTACATGTGAGTATTAACCATCAATCTTATTTCAGTACATGTGAATATTTAACCACCAATCTAAATTTTACTTAAACTCTCTTCCGGAATATGGAAGATAAATACACAATGAAGTCAAAATAGGATCTCATTCCTATCAGAAAGAATTCATCATTCTCCTGTTTGCTTTTTACTAGCCTCCCATGAATAGTTCAAGCTCTGGTGGGCTATACCATCTGTACTTAGGCTCAGATACACAGAACTTAGGTTCAATGCCAACATACAATGAAAAGTAAACGGCTCCACTTCTAGCTGTTTGGGTGGTTCATTAGAGATAAAGAGCCTCATGGTCTTTCCTGCCCAGGCCACCTTTGAGCTGCAATCTTTAGATCTCAGCCTTTAAAAAGCTAGAATTACAGATATGAGCCACTACCACCTAGACCATATTCATTTCTTCTGTTAAAATATAGAAATTCAGGCACTACAAGGAACACAACTGAAAAGGAAAAATGAACTTCTCCCTTGGCATTAATAAAACAGTAATGAAAATATTTTCAATGACCATACTCATTCTATTTTAGTGTAAGGAATCTCTTTCAATTGCTCTTCTGACAATCCAGATGGGTCAACCAATTCCTTTCTAGAAGGGAATAATCATGAAAAAATGCTGCAATGTCAATATATACACATGCTGATATCTTTCAAAATATGACTTTTCCCTTTATAATCTTGTTCTGAAATGCAAGTGGGGGGTATGGATGAAAAAACTAGAATGTTTTGGGCTGGAAGTTTGGCCTAACAGTACAGTGTTTTGCTAGCATACATGACATCCTGGGTTTGATTCCTGAGTACCACATACACAGAAAAAGCAAGAAATGGTTCCGTGGCTCAAGTAGTAGAGTGCTAGCCCTGAGAAAGCCCAAGGACAGTGCCCAGACCCTGAGTGGAAGCCCCAGCACTGGCAAGAAAAAAAGAAAAAA